>NW_023995343.1:0-7500 GCF_015586225.1 Lucilia sericata | reverse complement strand
TTCCATTTTTTTATATTTTTGTCTTTGGTATTGTTGCATGCATGCAACCTTTTTGTTATTACATATTTGAAATTTTTTTTTATTTATTTTTTATTATTCTTCTTGTTTTGTTAGCAGTTGTAACAAATATTTTTAAATGTAATTGATTTATAAGTAAACTAAACTAAATCACTACAAAACACAGACACACAAAGTTATAGTTATAGAATACAGAGAAAGAAAATATTAAATTGAAAAATGTTTGCATTTTAAATCTGCCCTTAAAAAATAGATTTGCTTTGATGTTGCTTAATGTCTTTAGTATAAAAGGAAAAATAAAGGTAAATCAAATAAAGTAAATCTACAAGAAATATAACTTTAAAGATTTCTTTAAAACTTGAGAATTATCATTCAAATAATATCTAAAATCGAGTAAAAAATACAAAATCTATTAAAATACAATTCTATAATAGTAACTGTATCGATATGTTGGGAATTTCCTTAACACCAACCTTGATAAATGTAGATAAACTTCCGAAAAAATCGAAAAAGTACCTTTGTTTAGAGTAAATACTATTTTTGGTAACAATTTCTTTTTAGCAAATCTATTTTTTGTGGAATTGTTTAATAAACACATGTTTATTTTACTAATATATAGAATTTTCCCAATTTTTTATTTACTTTTTATATTATTTTGTTACAATTTATGTTTTCTGTTTTTTGTTCTTTGCTTCTGATGTAGTATTCTACATTAATATTGTATATTTTCGTTTAAATGATTTCATTTTTTTCTCACAATTTTTTTTGCCAATTTTTTTTTTTTTGTATATTGCATAAATAGTTGATGCAAAAATATTATGCAATTACATGCATATTTGGAAAAATAAATAAGCAAAAATAAAAAAACGAAACATACACAAAATATTCATTCAATGAAAAGAAAACAAAAATAGTTGTGTGTACGTATGTATGACATAAAATTTGTGTAAATAAAATATATGGATATTAGACAGGAACTTCAAAAATGGTTGAGATTTGGAAGGATCTTAAACTACCTTATTGGCAATTTAAGGTTAAAAAACATAAATTCAACAATGTTATGGTTATTGCAACCATACAAATGATTGTCACAAAAACATATGATTACATTTAATGCAATTATTTTTATTTTTATGTTATCATTACATGACCGATTTTTCATCTGTATAATGCATTATAAACCAATCAATTTTTCAGGGACCGGTCTAATTAATATAGAAGTATTTGTCAGAGGTATACATGTGTATTTGTTTATAAAATTTGAAAACATTTTTGAAAAGAAACGTAGATGAAGACGAAAAATACTTATTTATGCATTTGCAACGAAAAATTGTTACATTTAAGGACTTAACATTTAAATGTCAATGATTTCAGAAGAAAATTTGTATGATAAAAGGACTTGTGATTTGCATGAAGGTAACTAGAATTAAGGTAAAACGCATACATGTAGAGGGCTTGAGTTTCTTGGTAATAAAAATAATTATCTTGGTGAAGTATTATAATATACATAAGTATGTGTTATGTTATCTCTGACTAACTAACTAACTAACTAACTAACTACTAACTACTAACTAACTAACTAACTAACTAACTAACTAACTAACTAACTAACTAACTAACTAACTAACTAACTAAAACTAACTAACTAACTAACTAACTACTAACTAACTAACTAACTAACTAACTAACTAACTAACTAACTAACTAACTAACTAACTAACTAACTAACTACTACTAACTAACTAACTACTAACTAACTAACTAACTAACTAACTAACTAACTAACTAACTAACTAACTAACTAACTAACTAACTAACTAACTAACTAACTACTAACTAACTAACTAACTAACTAACTAACTAACTAACTAACTAACTAACTAACTAACTACTACTAACTACTACTAACTAACTAACTAACTAACTAACTAACTAACTAACTAACTAACTAACTAACTAACTAACTAACGAACTAACTAACTAACTAACTAACTACTAACTAACTAACTAACTAACTAACTACTAACTAACTAACTAACTAACTAACTAACTAACTAACTAACTAACTAACTAACTACTAACTAACTAACTAACTAACTAACTACTACTAACTAACTAACTAACTAACTACTAACTAACTAACTAACTAACTAACTAACTAACTACTAACTAACTAACTAACTAACTAACTAACTAACTAACTAACTAACTACTACTAACTAACTAACAACTAACTAACTAACTACTAACTAACTAACTAACTACTACCTAACTAACTAACTAACTAACTAACTAACTAACTAACTAACTAACTAACTAACTAACTAACTAACTAACTAACTAACTAACTAACTAACTAACTAACTAACTAACTAACTAACTAACTAACTAACTAACTAACTAACTAACTACTAACTAACTAACTAACTAACTAACTAACTAACTACTAACTAACTAACTAACTAACTAACTAACTAACTAACTAACTAACTAACTAACTAACTAACTAACTAACTAACTACTACTAACTACTACTAACTAACTAACTAACTAACTAACTAACTACTAACTAACTAACTAACTAACTACTAACTAACTAACTAAACTAACTAACTAACTACTAACTAACTAACTAACTAACTAACTAACTAACTAACTAACTAACTAACTAACTAACTAACTAACTAACTACAACTAACTAACTAACTACTAACTAACTAACTACTAACTAACTAACTATACTAACTACTAACTAACTAACTAACTACTACTAACTAACTACTAACTAACTAACTAACTAACTAACTAACTAACTACAGCAAAACTAGCATTGATGAAAGGAGTTACTTTAACAGTTGCATTTATTTTAACACGTGGATGACATTGGAGGTAAGTACTTATCACGCTCGCTTACAAATAGGGTGTATGGTAAGTACATAGGTTGTTTCTGAAAAAAAAGTTTCTATGCGATTATTATAAGTTTTCACAAATATAATTTTTTATCGTTTGTATTAAAAACAAAGTTCGAAAACAATATATCAAGGCTGAAAAGTAATTACTTACATAATATATGTATGTATGTAGTTTATGTATGTAGTAGTCATTGAAAAGTAAGTTGTTGAGTAAGTACATGTTTTTGCTGGGTGAATTTTATTATATTTAATTTTAACTACATCGTAATAGATCCATAATTAATCTATTGGTGAACGAAATGAAACTTAATTAAAATCATATACCGGTAGGTTACGGTTTATCCTTGGATCCTATATCATCGCATTCTTTTTACAATTCACAGACTGTTGTTTGAAAAAAATACTTAAATAAACGAACATAGGCTGCATGACAATTCATAAGCCGCATGAAAAATCGACATAGAAAGTGATTTTGAGACAACTGTTATATTCTAGGAAATCTGCTGGAAGAAAATCTAATAGTTAGCAATTGAATCTAATATTTTGCATTTAAATTTACTTTCAATTTCTTAGGTTATACTTTAACTTGTATATGTATATGTAAGTTTAATAAATAAGTAAACATATTTTATACCAATTAAATATTAACTTTTGTATATAAATTGTGCATACCATTAATATCCGTATTTTATATGTAAATATTTCAGTTTTTATTATTTAATGTTACACTATTATTTTCTGAAAATATGATTTTTAATATATCAAAACTTAAAGAATATAGTTTATGGTTGCATTACTACATCTACAACAAGCAGTAGGTACTCTATAACTTCTAGTAACAGTAGAGAAACAAGCACTTAAATATGTATTAAAATGCATCAAAATTTATATTTTATTTCGTTTTTTGGAGAGTTTTTATACATCTTTATTTTTTGCTTTTTTTTTTTGGCTATAAGTCAGGTGAATGTGTATGTAGTGGAGTGCATACATAAATGATTTTTCCTTTATCCTTTAACATATTACAACAATAATAACAAAAAATACAAACAAGAAAATAACAAAAACAACAATATATAGAAAAAATGTTATACCAGCTACAACCATGAAAATGCAACATACAGAAACGTACTTTTAAATAATATACACACAAAAAAAGGATATAAACTGTAACCGCCGCATGTACCTCTTTTTACTTGAACACAGACAAATACACATAGTCCTGTAAACTATATTATATATTTTAGTATAGACCAAGTCCAAGCGATCGATAAGCAATGAAAAGTGTTGAATTTTTCATGTAGCTTTTTTTTGTTGGTTTGACTTGAATATATTTTTGTTGTTGCTTTGGGTTTAGTTTGGCAGTTTATTGTATGAAAAAAAGTCCTTTACCACTATTGCCACTACAGCACCACCGCCAACAGTGCAACCAGCAATACCAACCACCTCTATTTCCTACAATTTTATATGCTGCTCCCATCAACCCATTAAATACCCCTTTGGCTACTAAGTGTGTATATATTTTTGCTACAGCTACTAGTACTACGATAGCTTTCAAATGTATGTATTTATGTACATATTTTTTACCTTCATTTGATTTTTGTTTTCAAACTGTAGTTTTCGGTTTATGCCATCACCACTGCCGTTCTCTTTTGAGCCAGCGTTTTCCGAAAAAAACAAAGAAAAATGTTACCAAATGAAAAAAGTTAAAAATAACACTAAAAACTGTTAAAGCTAAATCTAGGAAGGAGGTGTTGGGGGAAGACTACATAGAGAGTTCAATAGCTATTACCTTTATTCAAGCTTTTATTTAGGATTTTTCCATGTTTTTTTTCACTTTTATTATTTTAATGCCTTGGGGGGTTTTTATGAAGGGATACCATTAGCGAGTCCTTTTTGTTCAAGGGTTTTGTTATTTTTACTCTATCTTTTGTTTGTTTATTAGTGTGGGACATCAAAAAAAGCTATTTGTTTTCCCGGGTTCCAATTAGGGGTTTCAAGTCTTCTAGGCATACGGCTGTAACCATTTGAGATTAATTTTAAAACATGAATTGAATGTCTGTTAAGTGATTTTTATACTAAAGGTCGACTGTATATAGGGGTTATTGGACAACTTCTTACGATGGATAGCGATAACAAGATAACTACTAAAAACTACTAACTAACTAACTACTAACTAACTAACTACTAAACTAACTAACTAACTAACTAACTAACTAACCACTAACTAACTAATAACTAACTAACTAACTAACTAACTAACTAACTAACTAACTAACTACTATAACTAACTAACTAACTAACTAACTAACTAACTAACTAACTAACTAACTAACTAACTAACTAACTACTAACTAACTACTACTAACTAACTCCTAACTAACTAACTAACTAACTACTAACTAAACTAACTAACTAACTAACTAACTAACTAACTACTAACTAACTAACTAACTAACTCTACTAACTAACTAACTACTAACTAACTAACTACTAACTAACTAACTAACTAACTAACTAACTACTCTAACTAACTAACTAACTAACTACTAACTAACTAACTAACTAACTAACTAACTAACTAACTAACTAACTAACTAACTAACTAACTAACTAACTAACTAACTAACTAACTAACTAACTAACTAACTAACTAACTAACTAAACTAACTAACTAACTAACTACTAACTAACTAACTAACTAACTAACTACAACTAACACTACTAACTAACTAACTAACTAACTAACTAACTACTAACTAACTAACTAACTACTAACTAACTAACTAACTAACTAACTAACTAACTAACTACTAACTAACTACTCCTAACACTAACTAACTACTAACTAACTAACTAACTAACTACTAACTAACTAACTACTAACTAACTAACTAACTACTAACTAACTAACTACTACTAACTAACTAACTAACTACTAACTAACTACTAACTAACTAACTAACTAACTAACTAACTAACTAACTACAACTAACTAACTAACTAACTAACTACTAACTAACTAACTACTAACTCCTAACTAACTACTAACACCTAACTAACTAACTAACTACTAACTAACTAACTAACTAACTAACTAACTAACTACTAACTAACTAACTAACTAACTAACTAACTAACTAACTACTAACTAACTAACTAACTAACTAACTAACTAACTAACTAACTACTAACTAACTAACTAACTAACTAACTACACTACTAACTAACTAACTAACTAACTAACTAACTAACTAACTAACTAACTAACTAACTACACTAACTAACTAACTAACTAACTACTAACTAACTAACTAACTAACTACTAACTAACTACTAACTAACTAACTAACTACTAACTACTAACTAACTACTAACTAACTACTAACTAACTAACTAACTAACTAACTAACTAACTAACTAACTAACTACTAACACTAACTAACTAACTAACTAACTACCTAACTAACTAACTAACTAACTAACTAACTAACTAACTAACTAACACTACTTAACTAACTAACTAACTAACTAACTAACTACTAACTAACTAACTACTACTAACTAACTAACTAACTAACTAACTAACTAACTAACTAACTAACTAACTACTACTACAACTAACTAACTAACTAACTAACTACTACTAACTAACTAACTAACTAACTACTAACTACCTAACTAACTAACTAACTAACTACTAACTACTAACTAACTAACTAACTACTACTAACTAACTAACTAACTAACTAACTAACTACTAACTAACTAACTAACTAACTGACTAAGCTGATCAATTGTATACCTAGTGATGTTGATACTAAAGCAATGCAGGAACTGAAGTAAGAACTTACATTGAACTTACTAAGGTAAGACAGGTAAGTGCTTACTGCGATCACTTCCAAATAAGGAGTTTTGGAGTCTTTTTCGGTTTTTGAAAAAAAATGGCCTACGAGGGTATTAAGTTCTTCAGTTTTTTTTTCTAAATAACATTTGGAACTTAATACCAAGGCTTGAAAGTAAATACTTTCATGCTTCTAAGTAAGTCATTGGAAAAGTAAGTTCTATAGTAAGTACATGTCATTGTTATGAGCTAGGAAAGCAAGGAACACTTTTGTGGTAGTAGCATGGAGGAAATCTGATAATTTTTTCACCTAGAGAATAGTCCAACTTTACAAGGTCTTTCCTAATAATTTTGCGCTAAAAAATACATTTATTTACCAGGCACTTTTGATGTTTGTTTTGTTTGTTTTGAACTATTGTATAAAAATCGTTTGAATTTTGACTTAGTAAATGAGTGTTATTTTTTGCAAATAAAATTTCTTTTTAAAAAGTAAAAAAGAAAATATCGTCAATATAAGGATATTTAATGATCAACATTTAAAAGATCAAAGTTCTTTGTGTTTGAAATAAAAAAAAAAATCCAAAGCAAAAGTTTAAGTAAAAATCTAAAAGGGGAATAAACAAAAACTTTTAAAAGCTAATCAATTAATCAAATACTAACGCAAGTTCTCACCATGTTATTATACAAATTTCGAAAGAAGTCTTAAATCCTTTAAAATCTTATTTTTTA
>NW_023995342.1:0-123441 GCF_015586225.1 Lucilia sericata | reverse complement strand
AATCGGCCGACATCTTTTTCAGTTTTATTTATTTGATGCTTCTCAGATTTATACTCGTAGATACATCAACTCAATTTGACTTTTGTTGGTATGAAAGACTAATTTTTTATAAACACTTAAATATATATACATATATAGATACATTCATATTTATGTATGTATATGTACATACATATATTCCTTTGGTCTAAGTATGTGTCCACAAATACAATTGTATGTTTTAATACTCGTATTATGTATGTCTTTTTTTAAATTAGATATTTTTAGCGTTTTATTTCAAAAAAAATACATAATTACTGTTTAATGATATTTTTATACGGATTCGCAAATACATACATATGTATGTATGTATGTTCTTGCGAACTACCAAAAATTGGACAATGCAATAGGGTGTGGAAAATGTTTGTCTTTTTGTTAATTTAGTTATAATGGAATCATATTCGTACTAAAATAACTTTCAAGGACTACTAAGGCTTGAGTCAGATTTCAACCGAACCTCTGGAATTTAGTGCAACGACACAGCAGAAATTCGAATTATTAGTAGTAGTTAGTAACTACTACTTTTTAAGTAAATTTTGTTAACATCTAAGGATTTGTTGTTTAATGACATCTAAAGAACTTACTATAATGGATTCCTTTTTCAAACTGAAGAAGTATTTAATATTAGGCTTTTTTATTTAAGAAGCAATGAAGAATACTGTCTTACAATCGTTAGTTTTGAACCTGTTTCCATTACTTCCACGTAGTATATTAAAAATTATTTATCTTATAAATCGTTCTAAAGTATGTTTAAGATGAAAGCTAAAATTAAAGTTCATATAAAAAAGTATTATTAGTATTAGTATTGAAGTATACAAATAGTGGTCAATACGGGGTTAAAATAAAATCCGAATAAATGAAGATGTTAAGAAAATTATTGACAACTTTCAAATTGTTACCAAATGAAATTAAAGAAACTTAAACACAAGAAATTTGAAGAAATCGCCTTACTATGGTGCAAGTATGAACTCATACAAATTTATTTTCATAATCTTAAAAGGAGAGCAACTCACGGGTCCACAACTTAAAATATAGTATACATTGATAGATAGACAGACAGATAGATATACAGTCAAACAGTCAGTCAGCCTGTCGTATTTTTACACAGGAAATGCCATCATTAATTTATTTAAAAATAGTTGTTATTTTGATTGATAAGTTATTTGTTTAAAACGACCAACAACAAATAAATTAGATGAAAACTTACCCATACATATTTACGAATATAGACTGACAGAATCAAAGAAAACCCCCAAATAGCTCAGGGCATATGAAACATCATTAAACTTTTTAATATTTAGAGCAAAAATGTTTTTTTTTTTTTTTTTTGTATTTTTTCATCTTACAATTTGTGTGTGAATATTTATTTATCTTAAGCATTTTGTTTTCAATAATAGTATAAATAAAAGTAACAGAAAATGAAACACAAATAAAATTAAAAATATGTAATTAATTATTAGGTAACGCCTTTAAAATACATATGTACATTAGGGTGGCCCAAAAATGGAAGCTGCTTATGTTCCCGCCAAAAATTAAAATTTGATTCATTCACTCCATTCATTCACGAAGTACATCCAAAGGAATAACATTTATCACCACTTCAAAAGTAGCACTAAGTGAATTTTTTTCCTTCTGAGGAAGTGATGTTTAAAGAAGCAAAAATAATTAAATTTTTTGAGTTTTTTAAGTTTTTTTATATTTCTTTAAAAATATAGATATTTTTTTGATTTCATATGAAAGATCTTCGAAAAGGTGTTTTCCATGTCATATCAAACATTTATGTGCGATTACAAAAGTAAAAAATTTTTATTTTTTTTAAATTTCAATCTAAGTATTATACATCAATACTTTATGATTTCATTGGATTATTGA
The DNA here is from genome assembly GCF_015586225.1 of Lucilia sericata. NCBI lineage: Eukaryota > Metazoa > Arthropoda > Insecta > Diptera > Calliphoridae > Lucilia > Lucilia sericata. The sequence continues at coordinate 121,530 of NW_023995342.1, read as the reverse complement.
TGAAATATTTCAGTTTATGAGAAATTGAAAAATGTAAATTTTTTTGCGATAAATTTTAAAATTTTCAATATTTTGGAGCTATTGAAAGTGCGTCTCAAAGACCTTTCACATGATACCAATATTTGGTGAGCTGGGTTAGAGTTTTTAAGGTTTTATGAAAATAAAAAAACTTTTTTCTCCATACAAACAGGACCTCCTTAATATACATATACATATAGATGATTTTATATGGTTCACTCACTTATTCATTCACACACTTGTTTAAGAAAAATGGACTGAACAGAAATGAAACAATTAAATAAGAAAACGTATGAAAGAGTAATCTTTGAAACCTGGTTTTATAATAAGGCCTTTTATGAAAGCTTTGGGCAATCGTCGACTAAACATCTTAAAAATTCTGTAATACGATTACTCTACACACTTTGTGATAAATTTATTATTAATAATTTTAGAATTGATTTTGGCGATATAAAATATTTTTTTGGACTTGGGTCTAATGGAAGAATTTAATTTTATGTATGTGTAACCAAAAATATTAAGAGATGTATTTGAGCTATGGATGGTATATGGACCTTTAACATCCCGTTTCAGGATTAAATGAAATAAATAATTAATCGATTTTAACTAATCGGCGTTTTCGTTCAAATGGTCTACAAATTTTAAGCTGTAAAATGTCGTTGCTTTCTTTACGCAGCTTTAATATATTTATTTCAGTTTTTTTTATTATTTATGTGTATATATTATCAGATGTACACGATATAATCCAGGTGGCAACCATAGATTAAATTAGTTGGCATCGTTAATCACTATTCTTGGTAGAAAATATTTTATAATAGAATTTCATACAAATTGTTTGCAAGTAAACAAATTTCAGAGTGAAAAATTCATAGAAATAAATTAGTATGAACATAAATCCATTTGGTTTTTCCTACTAAAAGGATTAATAGCAATATTAACGACTTAAATTGTACGCGCATCTATCGGTAGGTTTCTATACGCGTTATTACCTGCTTGTAATAAAATTCATATTTATACTGCCACAAAAGAAACACCCACATTTGCCAAAAAGATGTTGATCTACATATATACAAGAACTCGATCTAAGGTAGTATACTTGACAGACACACACACATACTCACGGGCGAATACAAATCAAAGTAAATTTTCCCGCTTCCTAGCAGATATTACAAGATGAACCACAATATTTCACCGCAAAAGGTGTTAAGGTGGGTTTTAAGACTTTGCTCCGGATTATGCCAACGACCAAACAAATCGTATAAATCAATTTAGCGGCAAACTTTTAAAAGAAAATACATACATTTGTATGTACATACATATAAATTCAATGGTTTAGTTTAATACCCATCATATTTGTCTGTCTCCTAAATGTAAATATGTATGTATGTACGTGTATAAAAACAACAAACATTAAGTAAAAATTTTCCTTAAAACAAATTAACGCACAAAATTCATCAGGGTCAATTTTTATTAAAGTGTAGAACGAATTCTAGTTTATGGCAAATAAAATAAAAACAAAGCAAAATATACAAATACACACAATCAAACCGAATCAAAATTTCGAAAAAAAAAAACATTTAATGCAGAAATATAAATAAATGTGTAAGTACATTTCTAACAATCTGCAGTATATTTAACTAAATTAACAAAAACAATAATAGTACACATTCTCATCCAGTCCATGAATAAAACCGTTTTCATTTGTTAAATATGAGTGAGTGAGTGTAAGATACACACATCCATGCACATTCTACTTGGATGTAACTTTAGGTGTTCGTGATACACACAGTTGTGCTTAAAATTTATCCGGAGAAGCGAATAATGTTCACTAATGTCTAATCACCTGGTTTTGTTCCAATAATATGTTTTGAGTCATTCGTCACGAATGGACTTTTTCTAATACGATGATTATTTTCATCGTCAATTTATTTTACACACTTTAAACTTGTTTTTTTGTATAGGCCCAGTAATATATTTTCAAATTTTGGTAATTAGTTATCTAGTTAAAGCAGTTATTTCATACATTACTTGGAAATGAGTTGTCGTTATCAATAACATTATTTCATTTGTTGAATAGAATTACATAGTAGCCAAATGTCTAGAGCGAATATCTAATAAGGAATCAGTTAGCGGTTCTAACCTAAGTCGATATTAGATGTTTATTGAAAAATATTGATTTTTATATTTGTGTTAAACTATTCCAAAAAGCACAAATGTTAATGGAGCATTGAGTAAGACTAATAAACACAGAAAGTAACTGTAAAACCGGGTTTAAATCCGGCTTTAGAAACTGGAATCAGGAAACATTAACCAATTTACGTTCGGGGACAAAGGTCAGATTTCTAAACATGAATTTGAATATTTCATTAAAATGGTGAATTTGAATAGAAATTAACCTTTTAAATAGAATGCGAAATAAAAGTCTCTCCAACATCTAACATGCAACTACAACAACCATTAAAAAATAAAGTTTTTGCTGCAAAATATTATTTTCCAACGCTACTATTTTTCTCAACACAGCTGTACTAAGCTACAAATGTATGTATGTAAGTACAATGTGTGTTTATATTAGTAGATGATATGCTCATTTTGGAGCCTCATCAATACATAGACAATGTATCATTTGGGTATGTTTGATGTCCGTGCGAGTGAATGAATCGTTGATGTCTGTTGGGTAAACTTGCAATTTGTAATTTTATACTCGTACTTACTTTATGGTATTTTAATGCCCGTAAGCTGTTTCAGTTCACACTTCTTCAAGTACTTACGAAAGACATTTTGAGCAGGGGAAAAACTACAATCATTTTTATAGCCATGAATTAATATTAAAACGTAAACGAATTAATTAAAAATGTTTAAAGATGTACATACATACATATGTACATATGAAGGTATAAAAAAATAAATACACACTAATTTTTTATTTCAAAAACATATTGAGAAGTTTCTGATAAAATATATAAAAAGAGGGAAAACGTTTTTTATTAAAAATGTATTTAAAGGTACTAACTATTTAAGAAATAGAGAGTAAATATGAGAAAGATACATATACCGTATATTGTACTACAAATAATACGCTTTTTAATAAAAAATTTCCTTGAGTCCCGCCATCATAGGTACGGTTGTGATAGGATAGATAGTTGCCAAGAAAATTAAAACACTTCACTTCGAGAAGTTGGGTGTTGATTTTTGAATAATGACGAAAGTTTTCTCCTTTTCCTGGTAATGACAACTTTGTTCTATGCATGCACGGACGGAATATAAATCATTTTGTGTAAAATTTTAACATAAACTATCTATGCTTCTCCCATAGAACAAATCTAATCATGATAGGAAAAACACTGAACTGATCGGACGGTTTGATCGAAAGACCTACAACAATTTTTATTGAAATTTGTTTAGATAGCATCATATAAAAATCATTGGAATTCCTCGAGTTTCATCTGATAAACTTCCTTGTTTGAATTTGATAAACTCTTCAAAGTCAATAGCGAATTCCACCCTATTCTAAAATAAGTACAGGATCCTTCTTAAGGATACTTAAAGGCGCTGCATGCAGTGCGTTTTAAACTTGATTTATACAGATCAAGTTTTTAGGATTATCTTTCTAAGGAAACAAAATTTTTACACGCTTGAATAGATATTTCTTAACAAGAATTATTGGTTGTTGTCTTCAAATGAAAGTGACAGAAAAACAACTAATATTTAGGGATTTTTATGTGAATATTTTTGTACTTTATTTAAATCGAAGGAACAAGTAATTGAACTTCTGATCTTTAAGGGTTTACAACCCCTTTTACAAAGTTCACACTTTGAATAATTTTCATATATCAACTCACACTTGTGGTACGACAAAACATTTTCTATTTCTGGAGTAGAGTATGAAGAGATGAGATAATACGACTTGTTTGTTAATTGCTACAAGTTTATGATTTAAGCAGCTTCATTGAAATCTTAAGTATGTTTATGAAGTGTATGTAACTTAATGAGAAACCCTTAAATACATGTTGATAATAATGATCATTATAGATCGAAATGATCAAATGTGAGGCTGTTTGACTGACTGTGAGAAACAAGTCTAGACTTGTTTCTGAAGACAAATTAACACCTTTTAACAGATAAAACAAAAATACGGAACTATAACGGTTAAGATATGTATATTAAGTACATTTTTAATATATTTATGTATATAAGTATTATGTATGTACTACAAATATGAATAAAAATATAAACAGAGAATTTCATTGAATAAACCATTAATTTCGATAAATATGATTTTGTTGTTATAAATCAAAAACATAAAGCTCATTAACTAGAAGATTGGCACAACTCAAAATTCGTATTTTTTGAACTGAGTACTACAAAATGAGTGCCCTTTTAAAGTCTTTCATATGAGAGTTTTTTTTTTTTGTAAACGTCAAATGCCTTTTTTCGAAACAGAATTTTTTGAGTTATGTCAGTCTTGTAGTATATGTGCAATTTGCGTACACATGCATATATTTATAAACATATAAAAGATTTACCTGTCGAACTTGTTTATACTGCTCCTCAAAACTCCAGCCATTATTTTGCTGTGAAGAATTTGATGTTTCACTAGATGTTGATGAATTCGAGGCAGGATTTACTAAAAATAAATTAAAGTATAATTACTAAAAATGTTAATCCAGGGGTAAAAAATATTTCTTTAACTAAACGCAGAAACTTTAATCGTAATAAAAATAAAATTTTGTTAAAATGTTGAAAATTTCGCAATATTTAGAAACTCAAAAATAACTTACCATCTTTTGAGCTGGGTGCCGTTGGGGAGGTAAATGAAAAACTATTATGACTGCCATTGGGGACTGAAGGCCCACCGACTGAAGACGATGAAGAATTTGCATTCAAATGTGAATTTATATTGTTGCCGGCTTGAGCAGCCAGAGTCTGTGCGGCATGTGTAAATGATGCCATTGTTGTGGGTGGTAATGTGAAAGCTGTATTTATTGGTGTTGACAATACATTTGATCCAAATGCAGCTGCATGAGCTGCAGCATATTCTTGATCCTATACATATTTGTGTGAAAATAAAAAAGTTACATAAGGAAATTGCAGCACACTATATTCTATCGTTCTTTCAACGCTATATCGTTTTACGAAATCAAAATAAACCTATCTTTTCGATAATGAATATTCGATTTGTATTTATATACATTTTAAAGTTAAAAAATGTACACTTACCATTAAACCTACTTTCATATCACGAACTTGCATTTTAAGTTTCTCCAACACATCATTGTGCTGTAAATTTGGAATACCGTGTAAACTACCGATGCCCATAAAACTACCCAAGGCATTTAAAGGGTGGTTTGATGGAAATTGATGATGATGGCTTTATAAAAGAATAAAAAATACTTTAAATGTTATTCATACATACGACATACAAACACACTATCAATAATACTTATATGTATGTAATAAACAATTTTAATTTGTATATATTTAAAATGAAATGATAATATTAAAATCTACTGACCTCATGGCCATATCATTGGGATGATCAGGACCACTCATATCACCAGCCGTTCCCGCACCGTTACTTGTCATAGATGAATTTAAGCGCGATCCTACTCTAGAGATGTGATCCCCTTCAACTGAATCACAGTCACGCATTTCATCATCGGAATGATCATCATGTGACTGCAAAAATGAAAAAAAAGAAAATAATCATTAATGTTCAACGCAATAAATGTGTTTGTTGTGTGCAACCATAGTGTTGTTTGTTATACATAAATAAAATAGGCGATATTAATTTGCAACATTTGTTGTAACAAGTAAAAATATTATGACCAACATTTATTTCGTCTTCATTTTTTTTACGACTCTTGTATTGTCGAAGCTCACTTACTTTCGATCAAAGTCATTATACGTGGCACCACAAACACCAACCAGTAACATTCAAATGGTGGTGGGGCACAATCGCGCCAAATAGAGTCATTCACTATTTAATGTATTACATACCTACATGTATACATATGCACGTCGAATAATCACGCTCATGAAAAAAAATTGTTAAACACTAGATCAAGAAATTTAATGTAATCCTAATTTAGGCCAAAAAAAACATCGGTTGCTTAAATGATCAGTACCAATATAGGTTTTTCTGCCGTATTGGTAAAAATTCGTTTGGGTACTTCAGGGACCGTAACACTAGATCAAGAAATATAATGTAATCCTAATTTAGGAAAAAATAAATATCGGTTGCTTAAATTATCAGTACCAATATAGGTTTTTCTCCCGTTTTGCTATAAATTCGTCTGGGTATTTCAGGGATCGTAAATTCAAGTGCAAAATAGATCAAATTGAGCATATTCAGTTACTGGCGAGAGTATACAAATTTAACTTCCTATTTAGATGTACTCATTTCCCACCTTTAGAGCCGAAATTTGAACCATTACTCGTACTTAAATATAACACAAAAAACTTTGAACTTAGTTATTAAACATATTTACACTATTCTGTGAGAGTTTAACCAAATGTAAATGGACGACGCGCGAATTTTGAGCGTAAAACGATCAATGATCAATACCAAATCGATCGATTGAACGATATGACAACAAAACTTTTTATTGTATTGTGGTGTTATTTGATTTTTTATTTCTTTATATTTGTTTCCAACAGAACTAAGATTTCTTATTTCGGATCGCTCTTGCTAGCTAAATATGCAAATGCCAACAAAGTATGTCACATGCTGGGTTAACATGACGTTTACAAATTTTGTTTGTTGTTATTTTATTTTTGTGTTCTGTACGAGCATTTCACAGTATTTGTAATTTTTTTATGCGCCACATCTTAAGGAAATCAGAAATAAAATTAAAAACGTGCTTTTTTCCTTAAAATCGCTCACACTTTTTTATTGTTGTTCGTTAAACTACACAGTCCATTGAAGAATTCATTCTTGAAATTTTGATTGCAAATAACTTTGAACTAAAATCAGTCATATTTCTAGGTGAAATATTATTATGCTTGTAATGAACGAATAATTTCTTTTAAGGTTCTGTAGTCAGAATTTTTACGTGTTTAACTATGTAAATATGTATGTTTGACTAGTTGGTTGGCTTGGATGACCATTTGTCTGTCCAACAAATCAAAGTTATTACCATAAATAATGTTGGGTAATTTTCTATAAAGTGACTTTAATTCATTAAATCTAAAACGCGTTCGAAAGACTGAAGTGCATCTTTGCTTGAATACTCGATCGATCGGTCGCACAAAAAAAGAGCGACATATATACATAAGTATAAAAATGTATTAAATCAGCACTAAACTAATAAATTGTGACTTAGTCGTTGCTTAATATTTCCGTAATGTTTTATTTTCTATAATCTTTAGTTCTTGTATTAGCACGATTGAGTGTTTTATGAAATTCAAAATAAATAAGAAAATAAATTTGAGAATAATGATTGAACAATTTGAGTCTGTGTTTTAAAGGGTTTTTTTTTTTTGAAATGTATTTGTTTGCTAAAAATCATTTGCAGTACAATGAACTTTGGTTCTATTTGGATTATTCGTTAGTTTTCATTCATTAAAACGATCGAATTAATGATCGATTGATTATTATTTACAAAACGTTTAGATGATCGGTTATTTCATATCGTAGTTGTGGAAACCATGAGATTCATTCATTAAAATATTTTTGAACGATGTCTTATATTCATCTATTTATTCATTCAACCATCCATTCATCCATCTCACTCGAATTGGATAAATTATGAATGAAAATATGATAAATGAATTGTTAAAATTTAATTTAGTATTGTTTTTATTTTAACCAGTTGTGTCGTGTTTTGTATCTCTCCACCATTTAGTTTTATAATTTGTATTTAAAATACACATACAATATTTATACAAAAATATCAGCCTCCAAGCCAATTTCCATATATTTATTTCCAATTTATTTAATTAGGAACTTAACCCATTAAAAAAGAAACATGTTATGACCTCTAGTAATGAATCGAGTTGGGTTTATATTAAGAATTTTTACAAAAATATTCAGACGATTTTAATTAAAAGTTCATTAACCATTTAATTTTGCAAGTTATCATTTTTCTTTTTAATCGACTTTAAATCCATTAGTAGGTTTTGATATATTTACACATACATACACATGTGCATACATGTACTTCCTCTTAGCGGATGCGTGTTTGGACTACTTATCCTCGGGCTATGTATTTAAATAAGGGAATTTTTAACATCATTATACATATTTTCGTGTATACAAAACTAATTTATGACAAATTTTATCACTATTACCACATAATAAATATATTTATGACTGTTTAAATTGTAACCGAAAAGTGTACTGATATTGTGCACTTTCAATACCACAAACCCCTTCCAATTTAGAAAAGAAAGACATTGTCAATCGTCTTAGAATCTAATAAGAATCGAGAATATATTAATAACTTTTCCAAAATTATGGATCTACGAGACTTGCATTTCGTAAAATTCGTGATATCAAAAAATTTTAATTTTCAAACCGCTAATAAGAATTTTATCGGTTAATTTGTTCGGCAGGGTGTGCTAACACCAACGCATATTTAAACATGACATTCAAGTAATGCGTATGCGGTAAATGTATCATGCTACCGAGTTTTTCAGAACTAAATGTTGTCCTTTCTTATTGATATTATCGACAAGTCTTTTGAACAAGACGGTGTCTTATGTCACACACAGTCTTTGAATTCATTGCAAACCAAATCCAGTCGATTACAACATTAAAAATCACAATACGCAATTTTGACGAAATGTGATTAAAAATTTTTGTTTTGAGAATCAACATGTGTGCGGGTCGTGGAGACATCTGTCCGATATCATTTTAATTTATAATTGTCAAATCTTGTTTTACCATCAAGGTGTTAATATTTGTTTTATTCAATATTAAATAAATTAAAGCAATTATTGAAATTGTTAAATCTTATTGAAGAAAACTCTCAGTAAAAATGTAGGAAAAGTACAGTCGGGCATGGGCGACCATATAATACCCTATGCAAGTTACATATGTGTATATTTAAAAAAGATTATTTTTTTATAAAAAAAAATTAATGTTGAATTTTACTTAAATTTTGATGTATTTAATAAATTTATTATTGAAAAACAAAGCTTTATATGGGAGTTAGGGTTATATAATAGCCGATCTAAGTCATATCCTAGTATATTTGGAGTAGTTATGAGCTTGAAAGTCCAAATCGAAAGGTACGGTTGTATAGGGGCTATGTGAAATAATGTATCTTGCGCACATGGTTTAAATGGACAGCCAGACAGACACGCCTTAATCGACTCCGGTTTTATTCCGAAATTATTTTTCGTTTTCTTTTTCTGAAGAAGCAAAACTACGGAAATAATTCATTCGAACTCTAATTACTTTATAAAATTTTGTCCATATGTATTACACCTTCCACAAAGGGACACTTGAACTTTTTAAATTATCTAAAAAATACTGAATTTATTTATTTTATTTTTTGTTTTTGAAAATTTTACATTATTGTAATATAATTTGAAGTACCCATCAAATGTTTGCATATAAAAAGAAAATTTTAAAGGAAAGGTGATGATAACTATTTACAGTTAAAATAATTAATATTCGTATGCACTATTATTGAAATTGATTTGAAACCATTTTCAATGCAAGCTATAATAAAAAAAAGCAAAACTCATTAAGCTAAATTATATTTTTATCAATAAACAAAAACTATTCGTAATACAAAACAAAAGTAATTACAATTTAATGTCATTTTCCAGTTTAATGTATGTATGTATTCTTGTTAAAGTAAAAAATCTATACATTCCTGCCACTGACTAACACACGGAAATTTATACATTTATCGTTTGTATTACGATGTTTTTTTTAATATTCTTTATTTTATTATTTTATATTCGTGAATATGAATGTACATACCTACATATATGTATATGTTCATATGTATGTATACTACAAGTAGTTTGTTGTAAAAATTTATGTAAGTTTGTTGGTACTATTTTAATTTTTGTTATTGTACCTGTAGGTGTCATGTTACGTATCGTATCTGCAATGAATTTAATTATATACAGATCTATAAAAGAATTAATTTTAGCCCAGCTAGCATTTTTTGAAATTTTTGATCACATTCGATTCATTTATGACTCATTTCATTTATGATTAAAATGATCATATATGCGCTCATTTTCTGATCATAAATGATTTCGTCGGGACCCGCGACTCTTCTAAACGAGTCTTTTATGAGCCCCACATCTGATCAGTTCTGACTCATTTTTTAATATTTTTTGAGTCATTAATGAGCCGACTTACTGGTCGTTTTAGAATTATTTTCGAATCATATTATAGTAATTTTTGAGTTTTTCTGAGTAATTTTTATGTTTGTTACAGACAAATACAATACAACAGAAATCACTTTTTTATTATAAGACTGCTCGAAATTTAACTACAAAATAAATTTATAAACAATTATATTTCGGACACCTGGAAGACCTATTTGTGATTGCTGTACATTTTGTTATTGTTTTTCAAATAAATCAAATTTTAAACATTAATTGGAATTATTTAGACTTAGTTTAGTGATTAGTCACCCATCTATCTTCCGTAGTAGATCATTAAACATATAAAATTATTATGTATAACTAAAGCATAATATAATTTCAATTTCCTTGACAGAAAATCGACTTTATAAATATCACACAAATTGAAACAAATTGAATTATACCAACTTATATTAGGCCACACAAAATTGTTTGCCAGCTCTTCTAAAAGAGTCTTTTCTGAGCCCATTTTCTAATCAGTTTCGACTCATTTTTTAATCGTTTTTGAGTCATTTTAAAGTGTAAGTGTTGCTATTCCACTGCAAACAGAAACTATTACATAAGAAACAATTTTTGATCTTCCAACTGCTCGAAATATGATCACAAAATAAGTTTTTAAAACCATCATATTTTAAACACCAGGATGCTCAATTTATGATTGCTATACATTTTGTTATTGTTTTTCAAATAATCAGTTTTTAATCATATATCGGGATCATTTTCGAATCATTTTTAAGCGCTCAACTTATTAATCACGTTTAAGTCATCAAAAGGAGTAAAAAATGAGTCAGTTTACTGATTAATCATCCAACAATCTTCCGAATGCTTGGTGGGAGTGCGTTAAGGATTTGCTAAAATCCTAGCATCAATCACATGTGCGTTTTCAGAAATCAAAATGTCGCATTTTTAGATTACTTAACATGAAGCATAATTTTTAGATTATGCTTCATGTTCTTTCTTATACATCAACTTTATTCTTTTAAGTAATTTCCGAAATGTGGTCGATAAGATTGAAATAGTTGGATCATATTTTTCCATGACAGACATTATTCAAAAGTGCATTGTTCTTTTATTTCCAAGAATGGAAAATGAATTCACTCTTTTAAAAGTTCTCAGATATTTCTTGGATTGTGGTGTATTGGTGTTCTGCTGATATTGCTGTTGTTTTGGTTTATATTATTTCTGTTCGGTTCATGGCACAGTGGCAAATGATGAATGCGTTTTCGCATACAACTCGCTACCTGCACAATTCCACCAGTGTTTTCTTATTACAAATGAAAATAATTATTTGATATAAATTAACCCACAGTTTGAAATACGTAAGTATTTACTATGCGAGTTCATGTACAATATATATACTTTACAAATGTATGCATCGATGTACGAATGTATTTAATGGCAAAACATTATGTAAATATAGCGGTACATGTTCATATTTATGTTTTTTATTTTACTTTTATACGTCTACATGCGTTCGTAAGTACATGTGTATTTGTGTAAAACATTCGTGTAAATTTTCAAATGACGAATAAAGAAATGAATGCTTGATAAAATTTCAATTAAAAATTGCCATTAAAATTTTTATACATACACATGCACACTAACAGACAGACATACATATTTTCAAATTAAATAAATAATTAAAAAACAAAGAAATTCAACAGCAACAAATCAATATTTATGTGTAAGTTTGAATATTTACATACATGCAACGTTACTTATGTATGTATGTATGTATGTACAAATATGTGTCTACAGAATGACGACAGAATTGATTTATTATAATTAGTTTAGTTTATATTATTATTTCATGTTTTTTTTTTTTTTTCAAAAATTAGTAAGAGATACAAAAATTTGTACTCGTGTTACATTTTCTAATGTAATTTACTACTTTGTATTCAGTTTGATAAATATATTAAAAAGTAAGTAAGAAATACATTGGCGCTTTATGATATCTGTCGTTATTATAAATATGTATGTTTTAAGTGCTTTCGTAACCTAACTTTATATATAGACTTGAGTATATTTGGGAATTTATTACATTTCATTAGTAAATCAATAATTTAAAGTTTTCAAAACCAATTCAGAATAAAATCCAAATTTACGTTAATCATAATAAGTATTAAGTGGAATGATTAATCAAAATCATTTTTTTATTATCAATTATTAATATTTATATTACATTTATTGAGACTTGAGTTAATTAGGATGAGAAATCTGCAAACAGTGGAAATATGACACTGTAGATAACTTTCCAGTCGCAAGAGGTCGGGAAAACATCAGTCCACACCAAACGTATGATGAAGCAAATCCCTTCCTAATGCCCACCAAAAAATATCCAGACATCCAGTGATAAATTTGGGAAAAATCGAATATAAATTAACTTTTTTTGTCTCATGGTGGATGCTGCATTTCCAGAAAGACCAACCCACAAAAATATCTTGTTTCACGGTGGTCCTTTTACAACTACGGCTTATTAGAAGACTCACCACCGCCCCTTTGTGCTTCTATTTGTATATAATCCTACCGGTCCATGTACAAGCACTTTGCTCAAGTTCTCGAGCTATCTCATCTCTGACCATTGCCGCTACGTATCATATACACTTGACACCAACTCATTTCCAACGTCCCACGGTCAGTTCTCTGGTGGATATCTATTGGCTCGACAATAGCACCGAATTTGACCCGAATTATAGACTTTACTGTGTATCAGTCTTTTAAACAATCAACCGCGAGCTTGAATTTAAACCACAGCCACCACGTGCACCCCGAAGGGACCTCTCCAATAACCGGGACAAGACAAAGTCCAAAACTCTGCTCTGCGGGCTACTACTTCCAGTAATTTATAGTCCCGATAGACTATTGGCCCTTTTATGAAGCCAAGCTTTCACCAAAAGGTGAAAAATATTTCGTTAGCTGAGTCTTCTTGTTGCCTGGTTTTCTACGGATCTCAGCTTCCATTAAACAGCAAAAAATAAAAAATAGTTCGATTAAATAACGTTACATCCCATTTTTCTTTATTTGTGGATAATTTTTTGGGTCGGTTTTGGTGATTCGCTTTACTATATATACGTTCAGATGAGTGGATTTCCTTTTTCTATATAAGTTTTCTAAGCTTTATTAAGTTCAAAAATATAGGTACCTACGCTGGGCAGGAGTACAGCCTAGTCACATCATTTCATTCGGTCCAGTGTGTAATTATTGGTATTCAATATACATGTGACAAATTTAAATGCAGTTTATTATTGTTCCCGGAAAATATATGTAATATTAATACTTAAATACACATTAATAAAAATGTTCATTATTGCTTTTTACGTTGTAGGATCCTGTCGTTGATAACATAAAGAGAAAAATAGTGAAATAACATGATATTGATAGCAGCCATACATAAGTACGTCGTAGTACATCCATCATAACTACATAATAACGTGTAAATATACATAGTACATACATACATATCTACTAAGTAGTAAATTAAATGTACTTTTATCTGACGATTGCAGGCAGGTTTCATATTATTTTATGTTCGCTACACATCAAAGATTTCTTAGAAATTCTCACAAACCGAAACAATGAACAATAAATGTTGTTAATGTTTTTTATTAATGTTTTAAGCTTTAGAATTTTCGGTATTGATTTGGAACTATGTATGTTTGGTGTTTGTGGTGTTAAGACCAAATCAATGGTTGGTTGTGTTTAAATTGAAAATTCTCAATTCGCAATACATAGTCACAGTTGTGCTTCATTTGCACCCTATAAGAATCCTATACTCATTAATACATATGTACATAATTATGTATGTACATGAAAATAATAGTAATTTATAAATAAATATGTATAAAATGTATATATTTACATTTATTTGAATGTGGCTTGGACAATGGATGTTTAAATATTTGAGTATAACCATAAATATTACATTCTAAAACATTTATTTTCCCTAAATATGTTATTAAATCAGTTTTTCACTAAATTAATATAAAGATCATGTTTGCGGTCCGTTTTGGTAGAATAACAAGTCAGTCCATAAGACTTTTGAAATCTGAAAATCTAAGATACTTCCGGAATCACGTTTTACGCTATTCTAATAGACATGCTTTACCAAAATTTTATTTTCATAAATAGCATAATCTGTACATGAATATCAAAGTTATAATCAAAACAAGTAAGAAAGTATATTCGAATATGGCCGACTATATGATACCCTACACCGTGGGTATATTAGAAAAATTATTTATTTTTCATAAAAAATTTTGTGAATTTTACCTTAATTCCGATGTATTTAAGCAATTTATTGATGAAAAACTAAACTTCTAAAAGAGCCTTTATAAATATGCGTCGATCCTCAAAAAATTGGGAAGAGTGATGTAATTTTATATAAAGGTTACTTATGCTGAATTTCATCGCGATACTAATGGTTATAAGTAAATTTTTGGACGTTTAAGATATTTTATAAAGAGGGGTTTGTATAGGGGCTAGGGTCAAACGACGGCATGGTCATTTATGCTTATATAGAACTTAGTTGTGACATAGTTATGTGTTAAAAACACAAAATCGGAAGGTCAGGTTGTATGGGGGCTAGATGAAACAATGGACCTACCATTTTCAATAAGCATCGTCCCTGTGCCAAAAAACTCGTATGGTTCAAATTTTATCCAAATATTTTGAAAATTGTGGCCTGTAGCTTGCGCACAAGGCGATCGACAAGAATCACAAGAAAGTGATTCTGAGTCGATCGGTATACTTGAAGGTGGGTGTAGGACCAATATATATTAAAGTTATATAGATTTAAAAAAAAACAGAACAAACTATCAAAATGAAATTTGATGATCGTTCAAATTTAACAGAAAACTAAAATTAAGGACATTTCTATATTAAAATATTTGTATTTTGAAGACCATCTAAAATATGAGAATTACATATATGTACATATCGTCACCTGAAACGCAAACGGCCCTAACAAACCAAAATTCAAAATCGATTTTATTAAACATTAAAACAAATGTCCACAAAAGACTCCTCCGACCAAAATTAGCGATTTTATTGAAAAAAAAGGCCCTATCTACAAAAAACATTTAAATATTAAAGGTAAAAAGTCCAATTTATCCATTTTTATGTATGTCATTGTCAACTATCATAACAAATAATAGGTTTCACTACTAAACAATTTGTTTATTTTGTAATAATAAATCGCGCTGATAGAAACAAACTTTTCAATTGAAATAGTTCTTTGCTTCTCCTGCAAAATTTTAAAAATGTTAGATAGGGTCGTTTGCGTTTTAGGTGACGATATGTATATATAAATATATTTATTGCACATAAAATTATTATCGTTGAATTTCTTTTTACTGTGACCAATGTCTCTCTAAATCCTACATAAGTGCATATTCATTCAATATATACAGCAGATAGTTCTCCTTTTTAAATTTCAAAGAAAAAGAATATAAGCAAAAAAATAAACAGATCATATGTTTAATCCTAGGAAAAACACATTTAATGACATTATGGCAGCAAAGTGTTTTTCCACTCGAAAATTCATTATTTTCCTTTATTAAAAATCTGCTCTAGTCCACAAATCTGGTTAATGCTGTTGTTGTCCTTGTAGATTTCGTGCGCCGCACAGTTTATTAAATTATTTCTAAGAATTCCAATAAACAAATATGAATTATAATAGAAGGAACCCCTACTTGAGTTCTTGTAGAAATGATATATGTATATGTATGTGTGTGTTTGTTTTAAAGTAGCTAAATAAGATGATAATGCGACAATGCCTTTAATTTGTGTGTCGACCAGTATCTACCATAAGCATTATGCATTTGATCATGCTGTGTTCAGTATTCTCTAAGTTGATCCTTTTTTCCTTTTACCTATTTAATATCAATGAGTTTCATTAGTGAGACTACGAATAACATGAACTACAAAAAAAATAATACTGACATAGATACACACACAGATACGATACACACACACTTTGATGTTGTGTGAGTGAGAGTGACTGTTTTGTTCAACTATAGCACATGCGGTAGTCATGTGATAAACAGATTAAGGATGGGATAAACATTTCCATTTCTGTTGTCCTCTTTCTATTTGGTAACAAACCATGAAAAATTAAAAACGATAAAAGGATTTTCACGCCTATTAAAAGTACTATAGCCACAAAAATACAAATTTGACAAAATATTTATTTCAACTACATACATATGTATGTACATACATGTAGTTGCAAAATATCCTTTGCAATTATCAAAATGGGTTTTCTATAAAAGTGCAGCAGCAGTTTCGCAATTATATGCTGCATACATATCTACATACTATAGTCTTAGTTTATTTATGCCACCAAATATAATGGTATAAAAATATTTAATGCAATAAACAGCAAACAATTCATATTAAACGATACATAACATAAATACATATTATGTACGTATATGTATTTATAATATTTATATGTATCTAGATACTTGGATGTCTATGTGTAGCGGTTTATATTATCGCTTGTATACGGTATTTAAAACATGACTTGAAGTGAAAAACTAAAAACTAAATGCGCTAAAATAAAACCGGTTTTAAAAAATATCCCTTGTTTTACTACCGCCACCATGATCATGATCATCATCCTTTTGAAAAACGAGCGTTGCCAAATAAAACTTAAGAGTCGATACTACAATCTATAAGATACACATATACACGTATTCGTATATATGCAATACCTACATGTGAGTGAGTCTGAAATGAACTCGTTTCATTCGTTTATCTTTGACTGAACGATGGATGATGGTACAGGAATATGTACTTATGATAGGTATACAACATTCAAATGTATCTGTGTACATACACACATATTACATACATATGTATGTATATAAATAATAATTAAATATATTCATACAAACGTTCATGCATTCGTAATTTTAGTTGTTGTTTTCGCGCTTTGTTACGGTTTTAATTGCAATACATTTAGCACTAAACCAAAAGATACTTGCACAAATAACAGAAGATATTTTGAATAGAAGGGGTCAGTTTACACTTATGGATAAAATTATAGAACTTGACGACGGACATGTTGTTTTATTTTAATATGTATAAGTTTTATCACTTTTTAAATACCAGATTTTCGTATCATTACGTCAGACGCATCTTGTTTGGATTGACCGATATTTACCAATTCTGACCAACAGAGAATATTTGTGGAAGTTTAAATCCAATAGCTTCACGCCTCGTAACTCTATCGAACTTCCAACAGATGGACACTGATTAGAAAGAATTTATATCGTCTAAGAATTTTATACATATACATTTTATACATTTTATTTTATACATATACATTGTACATACATACATACATATACATATGTACCTTTGAAGGTACCGAGAATCAGCCTTTTTAAGAACCTAATGTAGGAATACCTCCTAATCGATACTTTGAAATGGCCTCAATTCCCTACCAGTGATTGCAAATGTTGATCTCAGTACAATATGTTAAACAAAATTTCTGCAATCTTTTCAAAGTGGGTGTCAAAAATTCAGCAATTTTCAGGGAAAAAAATGTAAGCTCGTTTTAGTGTTTTTTTGGTTCACGATAGGTGTCAAAATTGTCGTAAATTTTAGCTTATACCGACAAATATATAATTTTTTTTGGTGTTTGGTTTGGTCGATTTCAGAATTTTTAGACTATGTATTTTCGAATTTATATCGCCCTTATAATGCATTAAAACTCGTTTTGTGGACTAAAATACTCTAACAACAATTTTAATACACATTTTTTTAATTTGTATAATTTTATACATGTGTAATAGAGTGTCTAGTGGACAACTTAAACGATACCTATTAATGTACGGGAGAAAATTTTTTTTTAAAAAGGACCTCAGTTCCCTACCAACGATTGAAAATCCTGATGTCAGCATTATTTTATTTTATTGAAGTGGGTCTCAAAAATTCACAATTTTTGAGCTTATTACGGGAAAAATAATTGTAAATTTTTGTAGATTATTTTTAATCCACAAAACGATCTGTAGCGCATTACGAAAGACATGCGATTTTTTAACTTATTATGATAAAAATACATATCTACAAAATTATTTGGAGAAACTCATATTTCCTCTTGGAATATTGAAACGGTAGGTAGAACAACAAAGATCCTACGGAGTGACCCTAACGAGAGCAGGTCAAGAAGCTTCCTCAAAATGAGAAAGTCTAAGGTTAGTATTATGGTACGTGTTCTGAGTAGATACACAGGATTACGGGCACAGCTATACAAAATTTGATGTGTGGAATCTGACAAATGTAGCCATTATCAGGAATATTATATCTGGAATAATATCACTCATAAGATATTTGGATTTAATTTACGAACATTGATAGGAACATTTTTAGGAATTACGTTCAATTTATTTTGTACGGTACAAAACAAAACATTTGACAGAAAAGACGTTACCACTATGTTTTCTCTATCTTACATGATTCTTGTAATTGCAAATAATATTGAAACTAATAATAACAAGTAAGATTTTTTTGTCTTTTTTATTAGATTTATGTTGAATTTTATAATCGATATAAATATGAACATCAGGGTTATATTAGGAATAAGGCTTTTAATGAGGGCTTTAGTCAATTATGAACAGAGCTCTTCAGAATTAAAAGAGTATACATTTTTAGAAACAATCATTTTTGTCCAATTATTATAAACGGGTTTTCTGTTGGTTTAAAATTTGTAGTATTTGTGTCGGATTTCATCGCTGTATTTTGAATTCAGTTATGAGATTTAAACTTATTTCCTGAAGGCAACCTTTTACATAGATTGAATTTCAACGCTAAACTAGTATTTTTATGCCAGTTGAGAGAGTTAGTAATTTTCTAAAAGGAGCCTTATATGGGGAGTAGAGCCAGTTATGGACCGATCTTCATACAATTTGTCGGTCAGTACAAAACACATTTATGTCGATTTTCATCACCGTCCTCTTTTGTTAACCAGTAATGAGCATTAAAGTCATTTTCTGAAGGAGACCTTATATGGAGGTTAGGGTCAATTATGAAACGATCCTCATGAAATTTGGTAGATGTCCCCATGCCGTAAGCCAGTAATGAGCGCTAGGTCAATTATGGTCAATTATGGACCTATACTTATAAATTTGGTAGAGGGATCCCATTAAACTGGTTTATGTCGAATTTCATCGATATACTCGATGTACCTCTTAAGGGTGATTTTTATAGGGGTGGGGCCAATTATGGGCCGATCCTCACAAAATTAGGTAAGGGGTCTTGGTTCCTAAAATTGTTTATGTCGAGTTTCATCGCTGTACTTATAGTCTTAAGTTAGTAATGAGCGTTAAAGTCATTTTCCTAAGGGGAGAGGCCATTAATTGGCCTTTTTCTGAAGAGGACTTTATATGGGGGTAGGGTCTGATATTCATAAAATTTTGCAGAGAGATTTTGGTTCTCTCTGAATTTTTAAAACAGATATGACTGTTAAAACTGTTTTCCGGGGGCCACTTGTATGGGGGCTATGTGAAAACGTGGACCAATATTGCCCATTTTCAATACCAAACAAACCTTAAACATTGGGAATATTTGTGTGAAATTTCAACTTTCTGCCTCTTTCCGTTCGAACCCTATCATGCTTCAAAAGACAGATGGACGGACATGGCGAGATCGTCTTAGAAATTAATAATATGTACTTTAATGGGTCTGTGATCAATATTTCGATGTGTTACAAACGGAATGACAAAATCAATATACCCCATCTTTTTTAATGGTGGCTAAGAAAACATTTTAAAGTGATAACTTCAAACATACATACAGTGTCTCACATAAGTATTCGAATTTGGTTGTACTTTGAAAAGAAACATAATTTAATAATATTTTTTGTGTGGTGAAATGAATAATTAAATTTGTTATATTGTCTAGAGAGTCCTAAGGTATAATATCACACTCTTTAAAATTTGGAAAAATTACATTTACCTAATTGATTTAACTTTTTTTAAAAAAGTCCATAAAATTGCCTCACAAAGTATTCGAATTTTTCCTGTATTTCATATATGACCATATTATACGAAACACAAAAATTAAAATCGAGTGGGTTTCTTGCTTAAAATTGTATTAATTGTATTAATACTATCAACCGAAATTATATATTTTGGGGTCCATTTGTTCCACAATTTGGAAGCATTTGTACCATCTTTTCATGTAATATCATAAAATGGCGATTTTTGACCATATTTGCAATTTTTTTGCAGAAATAAAACCAAACTTTAATATTGGAATTTAATAGACCCCTTGAGGTATCTAAAAATAATAATTTTGTTATAAGGATCTGTACTTAAAAGTACCAAGATGTATTTTTGGTATCGTTCTTTTTGTTTCTAATTGAATTGTATGGATCTTAAGTCCCTTTACGTACCACTAGGGTCGATATTTCCGACAAAGTTGGCTAGTATACATTCATGTACATATTAGCACTAATATATTTAAAATTTTCAATACATTATATCGGTATACAATTCCAAACATGCCTTTACAAAACGTCATCCTATACAGTAGATTCTCAGTTTTTACTATTCGTAACTTTCACGCTTATGTTGCCCATTACAATAACACTGTAAGTCCAAAATTTTGGGTTTATTTTAATCATAGTAATCAATATTAAACAGGTATCGATATTTTTGAGTTAGACCCATAATTATATAGTGGCATGCAGCCTGGAGGTCATTGGTGCATAAAAATAATGATACTACCATATTGAATGGTGTTTCTTCGAGGCAATTTTGGGAGTTGTACACTTCCACATACATTGAAAACTTAAAATATATAAAAGCTGATATCTAAAAGAATATATACAAGAAAACTTTCCCGAAAATTGTTGACCCTAGTATTATGAAAATGGACTTAAGTTCCAATACATTGAATTAGCGACAGAATAATGAATATCAATAATATAATCTTGGATCGTTCAATACAGATTATTGTAACAAAAAAATACTATTTTTAGATACTCCAAGGGTTCTATTAATCCCAATATCAAATTTTGGTTTTATCTCTGGAAAAAAGAGAAAATACTACAAATATTGCAAAAAAATCGCCATTTAATGATATTACATAAAAAGAGGGTAACAAATCTCCGAAAATTTTTGGACCAAATGGTCAAAAATATATCATTCGGTTGATAGGAACCCTTTAAAAACAATTTAAAGCATAAAAAACATTCGATTCTAAAATTTGTGTTTCGTATATATGATCAAATATGAAATACAGAAAAAAATTCGTATACTTTTGTGAGGCAATTTTAGGACTTTTTAAAAAAAGCTAATGTAATTATGTAAATGTAAATTTTTCAAGGTTTAAAAAGCGTGATATCAAACCTATGGAATGTCTTGACAATATAACAAATTAATTTATTTTTTTTTTTGCACACAAATATATTATTAAATTGGTTTCTTTTCATAGTTCACCTAAATTCGAATACTTATGAGAGACACTGTATGTATGTTAAATCTGTGTAAAAAATAATAAATTAAAAAGTAAATTTTTAGGGGAAACGCCATTTTTATCAAATATTTGATAGGTATGAACATACACATTAATACTAAAAAACAATGAGAACCAAACATATCAACAGGTTAAGAACGTTAAAGTATTTTCACACAAAACAAACGCCATCTTTTCAATCAATTTAATTTGAAAGTTTAAAATTTCTCTACTAACTATTTAAATGTGCTCTAGAATAATCTAGAATTTTTGCTCTTATAATGCATTAAACGCATATAGACATTAGAAAATCCCAATATATTTCTTTCAAATATCCTGGAGTCTACTTTTTGTTGTTTTTAAATTATGAAAAGCAGTACAAACAAGTAACTAAAATGTTTTATTCAGTTAACTAATAAATTATTTTAACTTTTGTATCGTATACTTTTTTATTTATGTACGTAGGGCATACAGATACACATGAATATGCACATCCATGTGCAAAATATTAAATATATGCGTTTATTAGCCACGCCTATATGCATATAAATTTATTTATATGTACGTATTTATGTACATAATATGTATGATGAATAAAAAAGCCAGTATGGTCGTTGGTTGGTACTTGTATAAAAGATACATTCATCCGTACATCCATTCTCATATGTACATATGTGTGTATGTACATATTTATATACATAAACATGTGTGTGCATGACTGCATGTTTATTTTATTAGCATTTTGATAATTACTTTTTTTAATGATTTCATTTTAGTAGTTGATTTTTCTTGAACGTCTGTTTTTCATTTCTTTTCGTCTCCTTCTTCCTATTCATATTTTATTTTGCACTGTTGCCGTTTAATTAGCATTTTTATTCGTTCATTTATTTTGCGAATATATTAATATGTTTGTACATTAGGGTAGTACAATAATGGAACTTTCTGATGTTACGGCCAAAAATAAAAATTTTGTTCATGCTAAGATACCAATTTTAATTTTTTTGTCTTGATCATAATTTGCTTGACACATGAAAAAATGGAAAACCCTTAAACAAGAGCGTTGATCCCGATAACCAAAAAGTTGACCCAGTGCCTGTGTTCTGTATTTTTCGAGTCGAGAAAAACTCATTGAAATATAAGAGTCTTCCGCTTTTTAGTTGTGTGATTCAAATAATTTTTAAACTGAACCATTAAAAATAACAAACATATATTTAAATTATGAGATTTCACCCAGTTTTAAACAATATGATATAAATTGTTCGAAATTTGTGTCGATTCGAAAGTTATAGAACATAGGCACATGACAAACATTTTGAGAAGTGGTATCTTAGAATGAACCAAGTTTTTATTTTAGGTGGCAACATCAGTATCTTATTTCTTCTCCATTCGAACAGGTCCAACCTATTGTAATATATATTATGTATAGGGTGATCGATTATTCGACATTTTCCAAAAACCGGTTTTCGAATAGTTCGAATAGTTGACATTTAAGAAAAACCGGTTGATTTTTTTCAAATTCATTATAAATAAAAAAAATATATTTTAATTTGAAAAACTTAATGTTTAAATTTGATTAATAAAACATGGCCCGAAATGATTTTAACAGTTTAAGAGATTATAACTATAGATCTAGTCATCTGATTTACATTATTTCATTAATATAAAACAAGTAAGAGTGTTATATTCGGCTGTGCCGAATCTCATATACCCACCATCAAACCGTATGCCGTAAAAGGAATGCTCCCCTATAAACATCAGGGTGATATTTGGAATATGGCTTAAGTCAATTATGGCTTAATAAAAACAAATATTTTATTTCAATTCTTAAACCGTGAGCGTCAATTATGAACCGATACTCATAAAATTTTGTACATAGATTATGTATAGGACTTGTTTATGCAAAATTTCAGCGCTATACTCGTATTTTAAATAAGGAACACTCGTAGTTATTAACCAAAACTCTTTCCTGAAGGGAACCTTTTGTGTATTACCAACACATTCCGCATGAAATTCGGAGCGAATTTCATAACCGTATTTCATAACTCATATTTTTAAGCCAGTAATGATCGTTTAAGTAATTTTCTGAAAATTAATTTATGGACCGATCCTCCCTAAATTTGGTGGAGAGATTTTGGCACGCATTAAACTTATGTGCGTCAATTTTCGTCACATTCATATTTTTAAGCCAGTAATGAGCATTGAAGTTATTTGCAGAGGGGGACCTTATATGGGGGAAGGGTCATTTATGGGCCGATCCAAAAAAATTGGTACAGAGGTTTTGGCTCGTAAGAAACTTACGTGTGTAGCATTTCATCGCTTTACTCGTATTTTTAAGACAGTAATGAGCGTTTAAGCTATTTCCTGAAGTGGACCCAATAGGGAGAGTAGGGCCAATTATGGACCTATCCACATAAAAGTTATTAAAAAGATTTTGGCTCGCGAGGAACTTAATTGTGTAAAATTTTATTGCTATATTCATATTTTTTAGCCAGTAATGATCGTTAAAGTCATTTTCAGAAGGGGACCTTATATGGGGGATAGGGTCATTTATTTATTCGTAAGAAACTTACTTATACCGAATTTCATCGCTATACTCGCATTTTTGGACCAGTAATGAGTGTTAAAGTAATTTTCTAAAGGGGACCTTATATAGGGGGTAGGGTCAATTATGGACCGATCCTGAAAAAATTTGGTAGAAAAATTTTGGCTCACATGAAACTTATTTATGTCGAATTTCATCGCTATACTTGCATTTTAGGGCCAGTAATGAGTGCTTAAGTCATTTTCAGGAGGGGACCTTATATGGGGGGTAGGGTCATTTATGGGCCGATCCTAAAAAAAATTGGTTAAAAGGTTTTGGTTCGTAAGAAACTTACTTATACTGAATTTCATCACTATACTCGAATTTTTAGGCTAGTAATGAGTGTTAAAGTCATTTTCTAAAGGGGACCTTATATAGGGTGTAGGGTCATTTATGGACCGATCCTAAAAAAAATTGGTAGAGAGATTTTGGTTCATAAGAAACATACTTATACCGAATTTCATTGCTATACTTGCATTTTGGGACCAGTAATGAGTGTTAAAGTAATTTTCATAAGGGGACCTTATATGGGAGGTAGGGTCATTTATAGGCCGATCCTCAAAAAATTTTGTAGAAAGATTTTGGCTCACATTAAACTTCTTTATGTCGAATTTCATCGCTATACTCCTACTTATAAAACAGTTATGCCCGTTAAAGCTGTTTTTTGGAGGTCCACTTGTATGGGGGCTATCCGAAAAAGTGGACCGATATTGCCCATTTTCAATACCAAACAAACCTTAACAATAGAGAATATTTATGCAAAATTTCAACTGTCTAGCTCCTCTCGTGTGGTCCCTATCGTGATTTCAACAGACAGACGGACGGACATGGCTAGATCGTCTTAGAATTTAATAAGGACCCGGAATATATATACTTTTATGAGTCTATGACCAATATTTCGATGTGTTACAAACGGAATGACAAAATCAATATACCCCCATCTTTTTTGATGGTGGGTATAAAAATTAGGAAAAAAGTGGGACACTTCTGTTAAACATAAGGTACTATGTAATCCTAGCTTATTTTAAAAGCCCTGTTTATGAAATTTGCATAGGCATTCCAACACTTCCATAAAATTTCAGCCGTAAATTAATTATTGTAATTGGAATATAATCTTAAGATTGATAAAATTTTATCAAATAGTTATGAATTTTACAAATAAATTTTTTTAATTAATTAGGAAAATCAAAAAAGTTTAACCAAAGGAGCTTTAGAAAAATATACGCTAGTTCCTCGACTCAAATATTTTTAAAATTTAGCTGTATTATTATTTACTTAAAAATTTCATTTAAATAATCTTTGAATACAAAGGAAATAAAAGTATTCGAAACCGGTTTTTAAAAAGTGAAAAAACCGGGTTATTCGATATTCGAAAAATCAACATTAAGAAAAAACCGACACTGGTAAAGCAGAAAAAACCGGTTTTAAAACCGGTTTAAAAATCGAGTCGATCACCCTAATATATATATAAATATATATATATATATATATATGAAGCAACCCTAATGTACATTTGGGGATCCCGTGGGCCACTTTTTTGGAGGAATACCTTTAAAACAATCCGTATTTGTGTACTAAATATGACAAAAAAAAATATTTTTTAAAAGGTCCTCAGTTCTCTACCTGCGATATTTTCAATCGCTGGTAGTGTAATGTACAATCGGCGTTTCAAATCTTATATTTTGTTTAGATATATTTTTTTTGTAGAAAAAACTTAGATTTAATGTTTATAAATAAATTTTGAATTTTTAACGGTTTTCTTTATGTTTGAGGTATTGGCAAATCATACCAGTTGTTTACCTTTTCGGTAGCCACACTGTTAATAACGATAAAGCGAAAATCTGGTTGTCAAAAGATAAATATATTTTTTTTTTGACAATATGATCTTTAAGAACCCCATTTAAATTAGGAAATGAAGGAAATCTTTCTTTTTAATTTTGTTCATCGTTCTAACAAGTTGCAAAATTATTCTAAGGGATAAGTTAAATTTTGGAGAAAATTTGTTTTCACAAAAATAAAAAAAATTAATAGGAATATTTGGTAAGAATTTCATAATTTATCATACCCTTTTATATAATTAAAATACTTAAGAGAATTCTTTTTGCCAAATTGGTTTTATTTTTAAGAATAAAATTTGGATTTCCTGATCCTCAGCTTTATGACTAATGTGATGTAGGAAAATTAAGATAACAAAATTTATGTTATTTCAATTTCACCTTAAATTGAATTCAAAGGATCGGTGTGGAAACTCTATAAAAATACTAGTATTTAAATATAGTATCTAGACTGCTTCCAAAATCAAAAATTTTCATTAACTTGGCGAGAACTCCAAGTTCCAGAAAATTAATTTCTTGCAACCACAAGGAAAGGTAATAAAGAAAACGAAAATTATAACAATCAAACTCTCTTGTAGAGGAAACTCACAACAATATCTCTTATTATAGATCAAGTTTCTCGACAAATTGCCAATTACTGTGGGAGACACTATTATACATAATTCCAGCACTGAGATTATACACTATACACTTTCAGGAGAAAATAACATACAGAGAATAGGAGATAGAAAAAGGTCTAAGGGTATAAAAAAAAGTAAATTAAAATTAAGATAAAAGTGATAATTATTGTGAGGTAAAAAGATTTTTTTTTAAATTAAGAAACAAAAAGAAAATATTTAAAAATTTAAATATAAAGAAAAAAATTGCATGCCAACAAAAAAAAAAAAAAAAAAAGAAAACAAATGAATCTGAAAAAAATTAAAATTTAATGTTAAAGGAAAAATTGTGTTTAACTAGAAATTATATATAAAAAAATATATATATTTCATAAATAAAGAATATATAACGAAAAAATATGTTTTAAATAATAATAATAAAAAAAAAACAATAACAAAAAAAAAAAGAAAAAAATTGCATAATATTTGTATAAACTGGATCTAGAATCGAAACACTGTGCTGAAAATATTTCAAAAATTTTGCTTAAAAAAAAAAAACAAACAAAAAATATTTGCTAAAGAGAAAAAAGTAACGGGCAAGTGAAACCCCATATATTATTTTTTTAGAGTAGATAATTACATCTCTGGTTCTCTCTGAGTGATACAATCTGGAAGGCCTTTCATCATTGTTCCTGTAATGTGAGTACTTAATTAGCATTGTTTACCTTTTTCCCTTAATATTTAAAAAAATAAATTTTGCACATTCTCTCTGCCTATGTTAACCCTAATAAAAAACAAGTAAGAAATTATAGTCGGGCGAGGCCGACCATATAATACCCTACACCTTTGATAAAAATATAATATGATTTAGTTGCCATAATAAAGCATTTAAGTTGAATTGTACCTTGTCTTAGATATACATACTTAAGCCGTTTATTGTTGAATAAAATTGTGGACATTTAAGTGAAATTTTGATGGGGGCTTTTCATAGGGACTAGGGTCATATGAGAACCTATTATTATGGAATTCGTGGGGGTCATCAAGTCTTGTATACAACTTGGTTATTGCAGCTTTTTGTCGAGATATGAGTATATTAAACATAATTATGAACTTAAAAGCCCTATTCGGCGGGTTCAGTTGTATGGGGGCTAGGTAAAATAATGGACCGATGTAAGCCATTTTTAACAGGCTTCATCTGCGGTACCATAAAAGCTCATGTGCAAAATTTCATTGAATTATCTCCAAAATTGCGACCTGTAGTTTGATTACATGTTTTAAAAGCCCTATTCGAGGGGTTCAGTTGTATGGGGGCTAGGTGAAATAATGGACCGATGTAAACCATTTTCAACAGGCTTCATCTACGGTACCATAAAAGATCATGTGCCAAATTTCATTGAATTATCTCTAAAATTGCGACCTGTAGTTTGATTACAAATTTTAAAAGCCCTATTCGAGGGGTTCAGTTGTATGGGGGCTAGGTGAAATAATGGACCGATGTTAACCATTTTCAATAGGCTTCGTCTCTGGGACAATAGAAGATCATGTACCAAATTTCATTGAATTGTCTTCAAAATTGCGACCTGTAGTTTGATTACAAGGTTACATGGACGGACGGACGGACATAGCTAAATCGACTCAGAAAATGATTCTGAGCCGATTGGTATACTTTGTGCGTTACAAACATCAGCACAAACCCAATATACCCTCCCCAATAAAGTGGTGTAGGGTATAATAAAATAAGAAGAACAAGAAAAAATAATAAAGAAAATTAAGAAAACAGATAATTGTTATGTTTTTATACCCTCCACCACCATCAGTGGTGATAGAGGGTATATATAACTTTGTCATTCCGTGTGTAACACCAAGAAATATTCATCTGAGACCCAACAAAGTATATATATTCTTGGACCTTATGAAATTCTGAGTCGATTTAGCTATGTCCGTCTGTCCGTCCGTCCGTTCGTCTGTCTGTCTGTATAAAACATTCTCACGTTAACACGAAGCAACAAAAATTAACGAAATTCACCCAAAATATTTATTATTGTCCTAGGCAGTTTGGTATTGAAAATGAGCAAAATCGGTTCACACCGGGAAAAGTTATGAATCAAAATTTGAAACAACCTCGAAAAAATAAGCATTTTTTACACATTCTGATGTAATTTTCTCGAAAACTGTGAATGATAATTCCATGAAAATCAGCATACATTCGTTTCTATACAAGAGCTTGATTTCCGCTGAAAATTGCCTGAATCGGTCCACAATTTCATATACCTCCCATCCAAAAGTACATATTCCCGGAAAATGGGTTTTTTATTAATAACTTCCGTCACAATGTCGAAATCTTTACAAAATTTTACAAATTAAAATCTTATGTCAATAGAAATCATTCAGAGAAAAATTTTCTGGATCGGTCCATAATTGGACATAGCTCCCATACAAGGTCCCCTCCCGAAAATAACTTAAACGCACATAATTCATTTCTAAATCAAGTTATCTATATAAAATTTGGTACAAGTATTGCCCTCACATACAGAAGTATTACTTTGACATTTTTTTTTCCATCGGTCCATAATTGGTCATAGCTCCCATACAAGGTCCCCTCCCGAAAATCACTTAAACGCGCATAACTCATTACTAACATAAGACAGCCATATACAATTTGGTACAAGTATTACTCATGTGCACAGAAATATTATTGTGAATTTTTTTTCCGATCGGTCCATTATTGGTCATAGCTCCCATACAAGGTCCTATCCCTAAAATCACTTAAACGCGCATAACTCATTACAAAATTAAGATATCCATATAAAATTTGGTACATGTATTACTCTCACATACAGAAATATTACTGAGAAATTTTTTTTCTGATCGGTCCCATACACGGTCCCCTCCCGAAAATCACTTAAACGCACATAACTCATTAACAAATTAAGATATCTATATAAAATTTGGTACAGGTATTGCTCATATGCACAAAAATATTACTGTGAATTTTTTTTCCGATCGGTTCATAACTGGTCATAGCTCCCACTCAAGGTCCCCTCCCGAAAATCACTTAAACGTACATAACTCATTACTAAATTAAGATATCCACATAAAATTTGGTACAGGTATATAGATATATTACTGTGACATTTTTTTCCGAGGGGTTCATAATTGGTCATAGCTCCCATACAAGGTCCCTTCCAGAAAATCACTTAAACGCGCATAACTATTACTAAATTAAGATATCCATATACAATTTGGTACAAGTATTGCTCAAATGCACAGAAATATTACTGTGGAATTTTTTTCCTATCGGTCCATCCTTGGTCATAACTCCCATGCAAGGTTCCCTCCCGAAAATCACATAAACGCACATAACTCATTACAAAATATTGATATCCATACATTTAGCACAAATATTGCTCTTATATACATAAATTATACTATAAAATTGTTTTACGATCGGTCCATACTTGGTCATAGCTCTCATACTAGGCCCCCTCCAGAAAATTACTTAAATGTACAATATTAATTACCAAATAATGATATAGATACAGAATTTTGAAATTTTGTTTTTATATACACAAGGTCCTCTTTCGAAAATCTCTTAAATGCACATTACTCATTACCAAATAAAGCTATTGATACAAAAATTCTATTTCAAGATTTTTGCACGATCGGTTCATAACACACATTACTTATTACTAAATTACGATATAGATACAAAATTTTACTGAAATATAGCTTTCATTTCCAGAAGTTTTGCTTAAAGAATTTTTTACGATCGGTCTATAATTGGTCATATCTCCCATACTAGGTCCTGCCCCTAAAACCGTATTTAACTAGTTGCATTATCAATTTGTGTAGAACAAAATTATATATATGTATTTTGATAATCCTTAAATCTTTCACACACATGCATACATGCAAATTAATAAAAATAGCCAAGCGTTGGTAATGTTCAATAAATCTTGGAATTGTAATAGATTTGAGCTGTTTGAATCTACGGATTTTTCTATATAAGATATGAGAAAACTTTTTTCTACAAATATTTGATCAATTAGAAAAGTATTAATATAAAAGCAGCTGGTGGTGGGTATTGAAGATTCGGCTCAGCCGAATATAGCACTCTAACTTGTTCTTATTCTCCTTTCTTGATGACATTTATCTAAATCTGATTCAATATATATAATTTTTAGCAGATAAAAACACAATTTTTCCTTCAGGAGCGATTTTAAATATTTATTTTTTTGTTTGTGAATTAATTTTTCTATTAATTCAAAATTTAAGCCTATTAAAATTTGTTTAGTTTAAAACTTATTAAAAATGTTAACATAAAAAAAAACAAAAGAAGAAAAATTAATTACAATTTTTAGGTAAGATTTTCTTTGGTTGTAATTTTCATAATAATTTCCCATCTTGAATTTTGAATAAATAATTTTTTTATAATGGAGTAAACATTTAAAACTCTTTTCCTTTTCGAATAATGGGATAGCGACATTTACGGGTTTCTGCAGGAAAATATACTAAGTGCACAGAAACATGGTAGGGTGGGTAAGAGAAAAAGGAGAATAACATCTTCTCCTATAATATCTAGTACTGGTAGTATTCATTAAAAGATTCAAAGTTTAAAATTATTGATGTTAGTAGTTTTATTAAAGGGACTCTGACAATAGTAACGTAGTGTGTAATTGGATATGATGAGGGTCAAGAATCTACCCAAGATTATTTCGATGGAATATGTCTCGAAAGTTGCATATCTTTGTCGAAAGAATTTGGTCCTAATAGGAGAAATAAATGATATAAGTTTTCGTCTTATTTCAAATTGCTACTCCTGCTGCACAGGACATAAACTTTTATATAATTTTATTTTTTTATTCAAACAGGTTGTTATAATCATTTTTTATTCATTAATTGTTTGATTAAAATAAATCTAAAACCTTTTATGGAATTTGACTAACTGTCGCACAGTGGTATAGGAAAAAAAAAGAGGGAAATAATTCGGTAACTTCTAAACGGTTAATCCGATTTTAATGAAATTTGGTATGCACAAAGAGGAGGTGTTGTCGAGTTTAGGTTTTGAATTTGGACCTTATAGGCCAACCAGGGGCCCGGCGGGCCAACAAATTTAAGAGTTAACCTTATGGATGAAAATAATAGTGCTATATAAATTTTCTAAAATATGTTGAGTTTTCCCTAATTAATTTGTCACTTAAAAAACATTAGGTAGGCATGTTATATATCAATGGAAAGGTAATTTTGTCTATTTTTCAAAACTGTATATAATTTTTGAAAATTAAAAAATTCGCGGAATACTTTTTTTAAAAAAAATTAAAAAATGTTTTTTATTCAGTTTTTGCGAAGATACAATTTTTTCAAATTGCAATAAAAATTTTATTTATGAATATTTTTTGATGAAATTTTACAGTTAGGTAGATTTTTTTACTCAAAATCCAAAATTAAATAAAAATTTCGAATTTTCTTATGAGAAATCCCGGAATTCCCAAAAAAGTTTTAAAAAATCCCAAAAATGGGATTTTTTGGTTTTTTGCCTATTATATCCATACCAGGGGGGTTATCGAAACCCGTTACAAAATGATTAAGAACATATTGGGTCATATAAAACAGGTCACTATAATTTGATATCGACTATGCGATTTGAGAATTTTTGCTCAAAATTGAATTTTCCATAAAAAATAGGGTTTTTTTGGATGGACCTGGTCCACTCGGTATCAAAAATTTTTAGGTTTTGTTTCGTTTATCGTACTTTATGTAAAGTCAGCTTTCCAAAAAGTATAAATTCTATATACATCTTCTTAGAAACTTTTCAGATAACTTAAAAAGAAAAGATACTTTTTTCCCAAAAAAATGACAAAAAATCGCCTTTTTTTATTTTTTAAATTAAAATGCCTATAACTTTGGACTCAGTCATGATTTTTATTTGGACCCGCTATTATCAAAAAAACTAAAGTAAGGACGGTAAAAATTTTAAAATTTTAATTTTCAAATGCGAATATCTCCTAAACTATAAGAGATAATTTACTGCTACGACGACATTTTTTATAGTGCTCGATGAGGAGATTCTATATACGAAATTTTTTTTAATCGGAACTCAAATGAAGAAATAGGATCGTTTTAAAAATTTAACATAGCCGAGGTGTCCTAATTTGAGGACCCCCCGCCGGGCCCCTGGTTGGCCTATAAGGTCCAAATTCAAAACCTAAACTCGACAACACCTCCTCTTTATGCATACCAAATTTCATTAAAATCGGATTAACCGTTTAGAAGTTACCGAATTATTTCCCTCTTTTTTTTTCCTATTCCACTGTGTATCGGTAAAGGAACGGTAAGGTTTCAACCTTTAAGCTCTTTTTGATTTCTTTTTAATTTCTATTAGAGGTAAATTATGTTTATCTCATCTGTAAATTTTGTATTCTGTATATATATATATATATATATATATATATATATATATATATATATATATATATATATATATATATATATATATATATATATATATATATATATAGTATATATATACATTGGTAGAGACTTTGGCTTCTAAGAAACTTACTTCTGTATATCGAATTTCATAGCTATACTCTCAGTTTTAAGCCAGTAGGCGTTAAAGTCATTTTCTGAATGTGGGGGGTAGGGTCAATTATGGTCCGATTCTTATAAAATTCGGTAGTGAGATTTGTACTCGTAAGAAACATACTTTTGTCGAATTTCAGCGCTATACTCATATTTTCAAACCAGTACTTAAAGTCATTTTCTGAGGGGAAACTTTTATGGGGGTAGAGTACATTATGGACCGATCGGTAAAAAGATTTTGCTCGTAAGAAACTTACTTATATCGAATTTATGCTCTGGACTCGTATTTTTAAGCCAGTAATGTGCGTTAAAGTAATTTTTTGGATTGGACCATATACATATGTATAAGGGTCAATTATAGACCGATCCTCATAAAATTTTTGAGTGAATTTAGCTCATATAAAACTTATTTATGTCGAATTTCTTCGCTATACTCACATTTTTATAACAGTTATGACTGTTAAAGCTGTTTTTCAAGGGCCATTTGTATGGGTGCTATGCGAAAACGTAGACAAATTGCCCATTTTCAATACCAAACAAACCTATAAGAAATATTTGTTGAAAATTTCAACTCTTTAGCTCTTTCCGTTCGGACTCTATCGTGATTTCAACAGACAGACAGACGGACGGACATGTATGTCCGTCTTAGAATTTAATAAGGACCCAGAATTTGTTAGCAGTAAAGAAATATCTATCTAAACTCCTTTCTGCAATTTTTGCTAGGACCAATAGGTGAAAAGTTACACTCTTTGAAAAAAATTCCTGTATGACCAAAATGTCCAACTTTGACCCCCTCTAACTCAGGAAGTACTTGGCCGACTAAGTTCTTGACAGATGTGTACTAGTGCAAATTTCATCCAAATCGATTTTTTGAGTTGGGTCACTGTCACGAGATCGTGATTCTGTTAAATTGGTATTAAAATACATAAAGTGGTATCTCTGTCATCAAAAATCTATACATTGAAAACCCAGTTTTCTGTATTACCGGAAAATGACATTTTAAAACAAGTAAGAAATTATAGTCGGGCGTGGCCGACCATATGATACCCTACACCAGTTATGAATATTAAATGTGATTTATTTTTCATAATAAAGCATTTATCTTCAATATTCCCTTGTTCCGATACATTTAAGCAATTTATGGATGAAAGACTAAATTTCTGAAAGAGGCTTTATATGGGGGCTAGGGGTAAATATGGACCAAGCCCGATAAAATTTTGTGAATATATTTATATTGACATAATATTTTATTGTGCTGAATTTCATCGCGATATTTGTGTTTATAAGCTAATTTGGGACATTCAAGTAATTTTCTGAAGGGGACTTTGTATGGGAGCTAGGGTCAAATGTGGCCCGATCTTTATAAAATTTGGCAGGGTCATCAAGACTTCTATAAAACTTAGTTGTGCCGTATTTTGTCGATATATCTGTATATTTAACATAATTATGAGCTCAGAAGCCCTTTTCGGGGGGTTCTGTTGTATGGGGGCTAGGTGAAATAATGGACCGATTTTAACCATTTTCAACAGGCTTCGTCCTTGGGTCAAATAAAACGTGCGTGCCAAATTTCATCCAATTATCTTGAAAACCTTATCTGCGACCTGTACCTTGCGCACAAGGTTACATGGACAGCCAGCCAGACGGACGGACGGACATAGCTTAATCGACTCAGAAAACGATTCTAAGCCGATTGGTATACTTTAAGGGTATAGGACGAATATTTTTGTATGTTACAAACATCAGCACAAATCCAATATACCCTCCCCACTAAAGTGGTGTAGGGTATAAAAACCGGGTTTCGGTTTATCATTTTTCATAAAAACAGTTAACCGGTTTTATTCAAAAGAAATAAAAACAATAAAATATGCGTTTTTTATATAACATGAATTACCTTCACGTCGCTTAATTACCTTCATAGAAAAACTGTTCTACCCTTTCTGTTTTTATACCCTACACACTATAGTGGGGAGGGTATTATACGTTTGTGCTGATGTTTGTAACACACAAAAATATTGGTCCTACCCACCTTTAAGTATACCGATCGACTCAGAATCACATTTTGAGTCGATTAAGACATGTCCGTCTGTCCGGCTGGCTGGCTGGCTGTCCATGTAAACCTTGTGCGCAAGGTACAGGCCGCAATTTTCAAGATAATTTGATGAAATTTGGGCCAAGCATGTTTTTTGGCACAAGGACGAAGCCTATTGAAAATGGTTGAAATCGGTCCATTATTTCACATAGACCCCATACAACCGTACCTCCCGATTTGGGCTTTTTATGCCCTAATTACGTCAAATATGCTATTATCTCTCTAAAAATTGGCACAAATAAGTTTTATATAAGTATAAATGACACTGCAGATTTTCGTAATGATGGGCCCTTATTTGACCCTAGCCCCCATACAAACCCCCCTTCAAAAAATGTCTTAAACGTCTAAAATTGACTTGTAACCATTTGTATCGCAATGAAACTCAACATAATGAACTATTATTTAAAAATACATCCTGTTTCCAAATTTAATGAGGATCGGCCCATGTTTTACCTATACTCCTATATAAAGCCTCATTTAGAAAATTTGTTTTTTATCAATAAATTGCTTAAATACTTTGGAATTAAGGTAAAATTCAACATAAAAGTTTCTTGTGAAAAATACAAATTTTTAAAATGGTGTAGGGCCCGACTATACTTTCCTACTTGTTTATATATTACGCCTCCATTTTAAGTCCGATCGTAACATATAATATATCAATATTTATGGCTTGACTGTAGCTATATTTCACTCTTAGAAAATTTTTTAATTCGACGTCATATTCTATGCGCGACTTCTGATATCTCGGATCCTTCCCCAAAATCTAAAATTCTGGCTATACTGGAATAAAGTATGAGCTATTAGCTTTTAAAATGCTAACTTTTATGCATAAACAGCTATTTTACAGGTATTTAAAAATACCCGTATAGTTCTAACTACAAACACTTAATTTGCTAGGGATATGCTCCAAAACTATTTTTTCAAATTAATTTACAATACACAAATTTCATTCTGCCCTTATCTTAACACAAGAAAGATAATTTAATTTTTATTTTATTAAAATCAATGCAAAATTAAAGAGTTATGCTTTATAAAAATATTTCATGTTTTTACCATACAATCACTTGCATGTTTCTTGGTTTTTTTTAACAATTTTCAAAAATGTTTATCCTAATTTTTATAAATAGTTATATATTTTTAAAGAAGTTCTTGAAATAAAAACTACTAAAAAATATTAATCGGGAATGACCGACCAGTTATGAATATATCTAAAATGTGATTTCCTTTTTAATAAAGCATTTATACTGAATTTTGTCCATTACTTTTTAAGAAATT
The DNA here is from genome assembly GCF_015586225.1 of Lucilia sericata. Classification (NCBI taxonomy): domain Eukaryota; kingdom Metazoa; phylum Arthropoda; class Insecta; order Diptera; family Calliphoridae; genus Lucilia; species Lucilia sericata. The sequence goes on along the minus strand of NW_023995342.1, from coordinate 84,759 downwards.
TATTGATGAAAAACTGATTTTCTGAAAGAGCCTATATATGGGAGCTAGGATCAATATAGACCGATCCTATCAAAATTTAGTGGAGGGATTTATGTTCATATAGGAGTTAGATGTGCAGAATTTCATCATAATGGGATGTCGTTAAGAGGGAAATAACGACAAGCCACAATTAAGAGCTCCGTTTTAATCCATTTTCAAACCACTTCGTCCTTTGGTAAAATGAAATATTTGAGCCTATTTTCATCAAATTATCTGGAAAATTGCGACTTGTAGTTTGATTACAAGGTTTACATGGACGGACAGTCGCGCGGACATAGGTAAACCACTATATTGCTGTAGGATATACATACATAGTTAACTTTCTGCTATTTTGAAAGGAAGTAGGATCTGAAATGGTTTGTAACTGAAAAATTTAAAAGAATTTCTGTTTTATATAGCTCATTAAAAAAATTTCGACTATTTTTCCTGGCAAATTAATTGTTTGTTGTGAGAACGGTTGATAAATACTTGAACATATATCTATAAAATAGGTGTTTATGCATAAAAGTGAGCATTTTAAAAGCTAATAGTTCATATAATTCAATGTACTTTATTCCAGTATAGCCACAATTTTAAATTTTGGGGAAGGATCCGAGATATCAGAAGTCGCGCATAGAATATCACGTCGAGTCTAAAAAATTTTCTAAAAGTGAAATATAGCTACAGTCAAGCCATAAATATTGATATATGACATGTTACGATCGGACTTAAAATGGCGGCGTAATATATAAAAAACAAAAAGGGCGGTATTTCTAGGCGTGGCAAAAAAATATTTTTTATATTTTTTTAAATGTTATTAACATATCTTTAATCCTAGAGTGTGACTGACACAACTTTTTTTTTGTCCATAGAGACCGACCCACTCTAGTGTACATTGTTGGCTATCGAATTTCAATTATAATTAATAATGTACTTTAAGCTTATTTAAATTATTTAAAATGCCAAAAATAGATCTTTAAAACAAGTAAGAAAGTATAGTCGGGCGTGACCGACCATATGATACCCTACACCAGTTATGAATATTAAATGTGATTTATTTTTCATAATAAAGCATTTATTATACCCTCCACCACCATCAGTGGTGATAGAGGGTATATATAACTTTGTCATTCCGTGTGTAACACCAAGAAATATTCATCTGAGACCCAACAAAGTATATATATTCTTGGACCTTATGAAATTCTGAGTCGATTTAGCTATGTCCGTCTGTCCGTCCGTCCGTCTGTCTGTCTGTATAAAACATTCTCACGTTAACACGAAGCAACAAAAATTAACGAAATTCACCCAAAATATTTATTATTGTCCTAGGCAGTTTGGTATTGAAAATGAGCAAAATCGGTTCACACCGGGAAAAGTTATGAATCAAAATTTGAAACAACCTCGAAAAAATAAGCATTTTTTACACATTCTGATGTAATTTTCTCGAAAACTGTGAATGATAATTCCATGAAAATCAGCATACATTCGTTTCTATACAAGAGCTTGATTCCCGCTGAAAATTGCCTGAATCGGTCCACAATTTCATATACCTCCCATACAAAAGTACATATTCCCGGAAAATGGGTTTTTTATTAATAACTTCCGTCACAATGTCGAAATCTTTACAAAATTTTACAAATTAAAATCTTATGTCAATAGAAATCATTCAGAGAAAAATTTTCTGGATCGGTCCATAATTGGACATAGCTCCCATACAAGGTCCCCTCCCGAAAATAACTTAAACGCACATAATTCATTTCTAAATCAAGTTATCTATATAAAATTTGGTACAAGTATTGCCCTCACATACAGAAGTATTACTTTGACATTTTTTTTTCCATCGGTCCATAATTGGTCATAGCTCCCATACAAGGTCCCCTCCCGAAAATCACTTAAACGCGCATAACTCATTACTAACATAAGACATCCATATACAATTTGGTACAAGTATTACTCATGTGCACAGAAATATTATTGTGAATTTTTTTTCCGATCGGTCCATTATTGGTCATAGCTCCCATACAAGGTCCTATCCCTAAAATCACTTAAACGCGCATAACTCATTACAAAATTAAGATATCCATATAAAATTTGGTACATGTATTACTCTCACATACAGAAATATTACTGAGAAATTTTTTTTCTGATCGGTCCCATACACGGTCCCCTCCCGAAAATCACTTAAACGCACACAACTCATTAACAAATTAAGATATCTATATAAAATTTGGTACAGGTATTGCTCATATGCACAAAAATATTACTGTGAATTTTTTTTCCGATCGGTTCATAACTGGTCATAGCTCCCACTCAAGGTCCCCTCCCGAAAATCACTTAAACGTACATAACTCATTACTAAATTAAGATATCCACATAAAATTTGGTACAGGTATTGCTCACATATACAGATATATTACTGTGACATTTTTTTCCGAGGGGTTCATAATTGGTCATAGCTCCCATACAAGGTCCCTTCCAGAAAATCACTTAAACGCGCATAACTATTACTAAATTAAGATATCCATATAAAATTTGGTACAAGTATTGCTCAAATGCACAGAAATATTACTGTGGAATTTTTTTCCTATCGGTCCATCCTTGGTCATAACTCCCATGCAAGGTTCCCTCCCGAAAATCACATAAACGCACATAACTCATTACAAAATATTGATATCCATACATTTAGCACAAATATTGCTCTTATATACATAAATTACACTATAAAATTGTTTTACGATCGGTCCATACTTGGTCATAGCTCTCATACTAGGCCCCCTCCAGAAAATTACTTAAATGTACAATATTAATTACCAAATAATGATATAGATACAGAATTTTGAAATTTTGTTTTTATATACACAAGGTCCTCTTTCGAAAATCTCTTAAATGCACATTACTCATTACCAAATAAAGCTATTGATACAAAAATTCTATTTCAAGATTTTTGCACGATCGGTTCATAATACACATTACTTATTACTAAATTACGATATAGATACAAAATTTTACTGAAATATAGCTTTCATTTCCAGAAGTTTTGCTTAAAGAATTTTTTACGATCGGTCTATAATTGGTCATATCTCCCATACTAGGTCCTGCCCCTAAAACCGTATTTAACTAGTTGCATTATCAATTTGTGTAGAACAAAATTATATATATGTATTTTGATAATCCTTAAATCTTTCACACACATGCATACATGCAAATTAATAAAAATCGCCAAGCGTTGGTAATGTTCAATAAATCTTGGAATTGTAATAGATTTGAGCTGTTTGAATCTACGGATTTTTCTATTTAAGATATGAGAAAACTTTTTTCTACAAATATTTGATCAATTAGAAAAGTATTAATATAAAAGCAGCTGGTGGAGGGTATTGAAGATTCGGCTCAGCCGAATATAGCACTCTAACTTGTTTTCTATTACCTTGTTCTGATACATTTAAGCAATTTATGGATGAAAAACTAATTTTCTGAAAGAGGCTTTATAGGGGGGCTAGGGGCAAATATGGACCAAGCCCGATAAAATTTTGTAAATTTACATAATATTTTATTGTGCTGAATTTCATCGCGATATTTGTGTTTATAAGTTAATTTTGGAAATTCAAGTAATTTTCTGAAGGGGACATTGTATGGGAGCTAGGGTGAAATGACGCCCGATCTTTATGAAATTTAGTAAGGTCATCAAGGCTTGTATAAAACTTAGTTGTGCCCCTTTGCAACCTGTACCTTGTGCAAACTTGCGTAAACTGCAAAGCTTATAACTAGGTTAAAAAAGCATATATAGCGATGAAATTTGACATAAACAGGTTTTAGATCAACCAAATTTTTTCGGAAAAATATATATGAGAATGTATGAAATAAATTGAGAGATATATTCAAATCCGTAAGTTTGTAATTGTGGAATAAATTGTCAATAATATTTTCGAAATTTACGTATTTTTTTAATTAAAAAAAAAACGTGACAACAAAATTACTAAAAATTTGATAAAAATAAAAAGAACAGAAAGTAGGATGAGAAAGTCTTAATTATATATTATTGATTTTTTTCAATACTTATTTTCAATAAATTAACAAGAACACCTGAAGGATGATAAAAATTAAAACCTCTTTATTTCGTATAGGAAAAAATAAAATTTGTTAATTAACTGTCATACATAGCCTTTTCCAAAATTATATGTTTCATTCCATGAGCAAACAAAAAGTATTAGTTTGTAAAATAGCGTACTGAACGTATTTGTAAAAATATATGAAATCTCTTGAATTATTTCTATCACCTCGAATTTAAAAAAGCATTGGGTTCCAGAAAAATATTTTAGAATACAACATTTTAAAGTATTCACTTGTATTGGCGTAATTTTAAGTTATTTATCTTCATGAATCTTTTTGCATTATTTTGAATTACAGTTTGTCTAATTTCTTGTTGCTTGTGTTTGGGTAGACATTTAATTCTGATTTTTTCCGGTTAAACCTATTTCCAATATAAATCTTTTTGCAAAAATGTTTCTTTTTTTTGTTTATATACTAAAATTGCAAAAAAAAGCTAAAAATGCTAAAACCATTTTATAAAAATGCTAAATAAAATGCCAAATGCTACATTAAAATTTTACAGCTAAATCAAAATAAAAAATGCTAAATCTAGCTGCAAAAATGCCAAAATGGTCACACTGGATAACACACAGAAAAAAATATGCACAATTTTTTTCTTAATAATCGTTTGCTTAAATTTAATTTCGATTTTTATAAATATTTTTATTTGGGTTTATAACGAATTTGTTTGATGTTCACACAGAAGGAAAATATTTTCTAACAAACACTTTATTGAAATAAATTTAACTTTCAGTAAATATTTTTACTGATTCAATAAATGTTTTTGTTTGAGTTTTATTTTTATGTCAGCATATGGAATACAACAATAAAACCAGTTTTGGAATGTACTAAAATGAATTGATATAATTCTTATTTGGTTTATAACACTTAATGTATAAGTGTTTCAGTTTTCACAGTACAAAATAATAGTTTCTAGAATTAGAAACGTTTTCTTAAAAATGTTGTAAGTATATATGTAATTTTTTTACTACTTTTAGTTTTAAATATTTTTTGTAAAATTTTTGTTAAAATTTAGTATATATTTTTTAACAAAATTTTTATAGATTCAATAAAAAATTTTCTTATTATTATTGCCAAAATACAATAAATAATTTAACTGTTTCAGATAACATATTTGCTTGAATTTCAGTACAAATACTAATAACTTGTGTTATTGTTTCAGTAAAATAATTGTTTGGAAATGTTGCGATTATTTATTAATGTTTTTCGTAAATAGTATATTATTTTAATAAGAAAAATCCTGAAATTTTTTCAATAAAGAATTTACGAATTTGAGTACTTGATTTTACGAATTTCGTGATAGGTCCTATTTTAGTAAAAAAAATACTTGGCTTTATGAATTTTTTGTTTGATTTTGAATTCCATTTTTTTCTGTGCACACACTAATATTTCACAAGGAAATATTTTTTGGTGCATATTTTCCCACTTTATAGTGCATGTTATAAGAGCATATTTTTCATTTTTAGTGCATGAAAATCCTTGCCTTGATTATTACTAATGTTGTAATTTTTCGGAAAATTTTTATATTTTTTAAATTTTTACATAGAATATTTTAAATTTTTACATAGATATTATTTAATTTCACCGAAATGTTTTTTTTCTGTTTTTCGAAATTCGATATGATTTGTATTTATAGATGGAATTTTCTTAGCTTTACATTGGATTTCAAGAAAAAATCTTGATCTAGTATGAGAGCTATGACCAAATATGGACCGATCGCAAAACAATTTTATAATGTAATTTATGTATATAAGAGCAATATTTGTGCAAAATGTATTGATATTAATATTTTGTAATGAGTTATGTGTGTTTAAGTAATTTTCGGGAGGGGACCTTGTATGGGAGCTATGATCAATTATGGACCGATCCGAAAAAACTTCCATAAGAATATTTCTGTATATGTGAGCAATACTTGTACCAAATTTTATATGGATATCTTAATTTAGTAATGCGTTATGTGCGTTTAAGTGATTTTCGGAAGGGGACCGATCGGAAAAAAAATTTCATAGTAATATTTCTATATATGAGAGCAATACTTGTACCGAACTTTATATGTACACTATCGGACAAAATAAAGTGCAAAAGTACTCATGCTATATTCTTTCATCGAAAAATCGGTTAAATGATTATTGAATATGGAAATTTTTTTCAAAATCATTTAGTTAATATACAACGCTACAATAATAACAATAAAACTAAATTATTGTAATTACAATTTTTCTGTAAAACTTCTAAAATAAAAGTAAATTCAATTTTTTTGTCGGACAAAATAAAGTGTAAATTTTATATATCATTATTTAAATTTCTTGTATATCAAAATTTTTTATCTATTTTGGTTCTGATTTGAATATCTGGATCTACTTAAGCCATTTTTTTAATTTTTTTACCATTATTATTCGCAATCGCCTTCCCTTCCCCTTGCTTTCCCCCATACGATTATTTTCAAATGAAATCCGTTTTTGTTCGCTATTTCAGCAGAATTTTTTATCAATTGTGGTCAAAAATTAATCTATTGGATTTAGGGCGATGGTCTGAGTAGGTCATTCCAATTTTTCAGTGTTTTTTTTTTTTCTTACAGTAATGTTTTTAACCTTTGTCGTGTGTTTGAAGTCATAAATCTGTTGAGGCATTAAGTGTCCCAAATACATTTTTACGGCATTTATTTAAAAAAAAAATTATTAAATACGCTCGTGAATTGCTCAATTGTTATTGTTTACTCCATCTTCACTAAGATTCCCGCTCCTAAGGTTGAATAATGTACCAATACCGATAGCCCCCCACCATAATGTTTAAAACCTGCGGTATTGTTTTTAAAATATTGTATATTGAAGGGTTTAACTCACACTCATTGTCGACATTTTAAAATTTTCGGTACAAATTAGGACTCATCTGACTATCTACGCAAATTTGAGGTAAAAAATACAAAATTAAATACTAAAACCGAAAAAAAATTTCCATGCTTTTAAATGTGTTGGTGAAAGATTGAACATGGGTCAGTTGACTCTTCGTATGTGTTTAATTTTTAATGTTAGCTGTGGGGAACCTAGGGGAAATTTATTCAAAAAGCTCTAGTGAACACTATGTGAGCATATTACAGTCAAATCTTAAGATCAGTGCCTTCGAAATGGACTTGGGCAACTTTATATCTCGGAAAGATAATAAGCTTAAGCGCTTGATAAAGTTAAAAAATAGCATTACTGTAGGAAAGAACACTGAAAATTTAAATAAGTTGCTCAGAGCACCGCCCTAAATCCAATAGATTAATTTTGGACCACAATTGATCAAAAAATTCCGATGAAATAGTGATCAAAAACGGATTTCTTTTGAAAATAATCATATGCGAAAAGCAAGGGGAAGGAAAGGCGATTGCGAATAACAATGGTGAACAAAATTACCAAAATGGCTTAAGTAGATCCAGATATTCAAATCAGAACCAAAATAGATAAAAAATTTTGATATACAAGAAATTTAAATAATGATATATTAAATTTACACTTTATTTTGTCCGACAAAAAAATTGAATTTACTTTTATTTTAGAAGTTTTACAGAAAAATTGTAATTACAATAATTTAGTTTTATTGTTATTATTGTAGCGTTGTATATTAACTAAATGATTTTGAAAAAAATTTCCATATTCAATAATCATTTAACCGATTTTTCGATGAAAGAATATAGCATGAGTACTTTTGCACTTTATTTTGTCCGATAGTGTATATCTTAATATAGTAATGCGTTATGTGCGTTTAAGTGATTTTTGGAAGGGGACCTTGTATAGGAGCTATGACCAATTATGGACTAATCGGAAAAAAAATTTACAATAATATTTCTGTATATGTGAGCAATACTTGTACCAAACTTTATATTGATATCTTAATTTAGTAATGAGTTATGTGTGTTTAAGTGATTTTCGGGAGGGGACATTGTATGGGAGCTATGACCAATTATGAACCGATCGGAAAAAAATTCATAGTAATATTTCTGTTCATATGAGCAATACTTATTCCAAATTTTATATGGATATCTTAATTTGGTAATGAGTTTTGTGCGTTTAAGTGATTTTCGGGAGGGGACCTTGTATGGGAGCTATGACCAATTATGAACCGATCGGAAAAAATTTCACAGTAATATTTCTGTGCATATGAGTAATACTTGTACCAAATTTTATATGGATATCTTAATTTAGTAATGATATATGCGCGTTTAAGTGATTTTCGGGAAGGGTCCTTGTATGGGAGCTATGACCAATTATGGACCGATCAGAAAACAATTTCATAATAATATTTCTGTGCATATGGGCAATACTTGTACCGAACTTTATATGGATATCTTAATTTAGTAATGAGTTACACTTAGTCGCAAAACTCTACATACGACTAGATTTTTTAAATAAAACCTAACATTTTATTGAAACGACATGAATTTTTTTAAATTTTTTTATTAAAAAAGATAAAAAACAAATTAACGTAAACTTAAAAATCATAATTCATTTATTTTAACTATGTTTATTCAAAATAATAATAAAATTCAGTATTTTTCTTACAACAAAAGTTAACATACGATATTATGGAGGAGATGTTTATACATCTTTAATGGCTTGAAGAAACTTTTTTGGCATAGAAGAAACTAGTTTTTTTGTTGTTTCTGCAGAAATATTTTCCCATTCTTTCTTTAAAATCTCTTTTAACTGAGAAATAGACGACGCTCGCCTATTTTTAAGTTTCTGCTTTAAATGAGCCCATAAATGCTCGATGACATTAAGGTCTGGAGATTGCGGAGGATGTGGAAGCTTCGATTTTACATTGTAAAGTAGCCATTCTCTAACAAGTCCTGAGCTGTGCTTGGGGTCGTTGTCGTGCATAAATATAAAATTATCGTTAAGATTTGATTTTTGAACACTAGGCATAAAATCGTTTTTGAGAATGTCAATATAGCCATGACTGTTCATAATGCCATCTATAAATCTTAATTTTCCAACTCCAGAAGCACTCATGCATCTACACACCATAACGGAACCACCACCATGTTTTACTGTACTGCATACGTTCTTTTGTTCTAAGGCAGTACGTCGCTTTCTCCATACTCTGGCTCGACCATCGTTTCCAAAAAGGTTAAATTTAAACTCATCCGTAAAAATAACTCTTTCCCAAAACGTAGAGTCATTCAAATGAACGTCTTTGTACTGAACGACATAGTCGAAACGCTTCTTTTTATACCCACCATCAAAAAAGATGGGGGGTATATTGTTTTTGTCATTCCGTTTGTAACACATTGAAATATTCGTCTAAGTCCCACAAAAGTATATATATTCTGGGTCCTTATTAGATTCTAAGACGATCTAGCCATGTCCGTCCGTCTGTCCGTCTGTCCGTCTGTCCGTCTGTCCGTCTGTCTGTCTGTCTGTCTGTCTGTTGAAAACACGATAGAGTCCAAATGGAAGCAGCTAGCGAGCTGAAATTTTGCACAGATACTTTTAGTTGATGCAGTTTGTTTGGTATTGAAAATGGGCAATATCGGTCCACAATTTCGCCTAGCCCCCATATAAGGCCCCCTTCAGAAAATGACTTTATCGCTCATAACTTGCTAAGGGAAGAACCAATAGCGGTGAGATTTGGCACAAACATGTTTCATGGGAATCAAAAGGTCTTTGTTATATTTTATAAGGATCGGTCCATAATTGACCCTACCCCCCATATAAAATCCCCTTCAGAAAATGACTTTATCGCCCATAACTGGCTAAGAGAAGCATCAATAGCGGTGAAATTCGGCACAAACATGTTCTATGGGAACTTAAATCTCTCTGTAAAATTTTATAAGGATCGGTCCATAATTGACCCTACCCCCCATATAAAGTCCCCTTCAGAAAATGACTTTATCGCCCATAACTGCCTAAGAGAAGCATCAATAGCAGTGAAATTCGGCACAAACATGTTTTATGGGAACCTAAATCTCCTTGTAAAATTTTATAAGGATCGGTCCATAATTGACCCTACCCCCCATATAAAATCCCCTTCAAAAAATGACTTTATCGCCCATAACTGGCTAAGAGAAGCATCAATAGCGGTGAAATTCGGCACAAACATGTTCTATGGGAACTTAAATCTCACTGTAAAATTTTATAAGGATCGGTCCATAATTGACCCTACCCCCATATAAAATCCCCTTCAGAAAATGACTTTATCGCTCATAACTTGCTAGGGGAAGAACCAATATCGGTGAAATTCGGCACAAACATATTTTATGGGAACCTAAATCTCTTTTTAAAATTTTATAAGGATAGGCTCATAATTGACCCTACCGCCCATATAAAGTCCCCTTCAGAAAATGACTTTATCTCCCATAACTGGCTAAGAGAAGCATCAATAGCGGTGAAATTCGGCACAAACATGTTCTATGGGAACATAAATCTCTTTGTAAAATTTTATAAGGATAGGCCCATAATTGACCCTACCCCCCATATAAAGTCCCCTTCAGAAGATGACTTTATCGCATATAACTGGATAAGAGAATCGTTAATAGCGGTGAAATTAGGCACAAACATGTTTTATGGGAACATTAATCTCTTCATATAATTTTATAAGGATCGGTCCATAATTGACCCTACCCCCCATATAAAGTCCCCTTCAGAAGATGACTTTATCGCCCATAACTGGCTAAGAAAAGTATCAATAGCGATGAAATTCGGCACAAACATGTTTTATGGGAACATAAATCTCTTTGTAAAATTTTATAAGGATAGGCCCATAATTGACCCTACCCCCCATATAAAGTCCCCTTCAGAAAATGACTTTATCGGCCATAACTGGCTAAGAGAAACATCAATAGCGGTGGAATTCCGCACAGACATGTTTTATGGGAACGTAAATTTCTTCGTAAAATTTTATAAGGATCGGTCCATACTTGACCCTACCCCCCATTTAAAGTCCCCTTCAGAAAATGACTTTATGGCCTATAACTGGCTAAGAGAAGCATCAATAGCGGTGAAATTCAGCACAAACATGTTTTATGGGAACATTAATCTCTTCATATAATTTTATAAGGATCGGTCCATAATTGACCCTACCCCCCATATAAAGTCCCCTTCAGAAGATGACTTTATCGCCCATAACTGGCTAAGAAAAGCATCAATAGCGATGAAATTCGGCACAAACATGTTTTATGGGAACATAAATCTCTTTGTAAAATTTTATAAGGATAGGCCCATAATTGACCCTACCCCCATATAAAGTACCCTTCAGAAAATGACTTTATCGCCCATAACTTTCTAAGAGAAGCATCAATAGCTGTGAAATTCGGCACAAACATGTTTTATGGGAACATAAATCTCTTCGTAGAATTTTATAAGGATCGGTCCATAATTGACCCTACCTCCTATAAGGTCCCCTTCAGAAAAGGACTTTAATGCTCATATCTGCCTTAAGAAGCATATGCATAACAATAAAATTCGACATAAAAAAGTTTTATAGGAACTAAAATCATTTTCTTAAATTTTATGAGGATGTGTCCATAATTGACCCTAACCCCCTAATAAGGTCTCCTTTATACAATGACTTTAACGCTCATTACTGACTCAAAAATGTGAGAACAGCGGTAAAATTATACATAAACAAATTTCGTGCGAGCCAAAACCTCTCTATCAAATTTTATAAGGATCGGTCCTTATTGAAATCGGTCTATAATTGATTCGCTCCAGAAAATCACTTAAACGCTCATGTGTGACTCAAAAGTTCTTCCAAATTATGGTAGTTTTATAGGAACTGAAATTTTTCAACTGAATTTGATGAAGATCGGTCGATAACTATCAAACCCCCATTTTCGGCTTTCTTCAGAAAATTACTTTAAACCTCATGACTGAATTAAAAATACGAGTACAGCGACATTAGATACAAACAATTATTGAATAAACCGACAAGGATAGGTCCATAATTGACTCTACCCTCCATATAACCACTCTTACAAAAAAACAGTTTTTGGTTATAAATATTGGGTCAAACAAAATTAATATTTTTAATTCGGAATAGCACGGTCCATGCTTAAGCCCTTGGCCCTCTTCCAAATATGTCCGTGATGTTCATATTAATATCAACATATGATTCAAACTAGATCGATAATATCAAAATTTATTAATAAGGATGATTTGATGGTGGGTATATAAGATTCGGCATGGCCGAATATAACACTCTTACTTGTTATTAATAGGATAGTAAGGCTTTTTTCTGGCTATGTATGAATTCAGTCCCACTTTTTTTAAGCAGCGACGTACTGTATCAGCATGGACATCAATTCCATAATCATTTTTGATATCTTTTCTTAATTTTTCGCTTTAGTCTTTCATCAAGCTTTAATGGACGTCCTGTTCGTGGCAAACTTTCATAGCTTCCTGATCTATTATAGTTTTTTATTATTGTTTGGACGGTAGACTTTGACAAACCAAGGATTTCTCCAACCTTTGCCATAGATTTGCCTTCATTTGATAACTTGATTACTAATTTCCGAACTTCGATGGATTTTCTTTTCTTTTGCCCATTTTTTGGTATTGTTTCACTATTAATCCAAATATTTCACTAAATTTCGCACCAGTAGTTAAAATTATGCTAAACGAACTCCAAATCATTGTTAAATCAGGCTTACCATAATAATATTTATTTAAATTTAAAATCGTATGTAAACTTTTGCAACTCATTCTAATAAGCTACTTAGTAAAAAATCTAAAAAATAAAATCTAAAAATATATTTTTTTATAATTTTATAATTCGTAAGATATAAAGAATGTTATTTAAACATTAAAAACCAAAAATGTTAAAAAAATTTACATAAAATATAAAAATTTATGGACAATTTAACAAAATAAGCATGTCGTATGTAGAGTTTTGCGACTAAGTGTATGTATGTTTAAGTGATTTTCGGGAGGGGACATTGTATGGGAGCTATGACCAATTATGGACCGATCGGAAAAAAATTTCATAGTAATATTTCTGTGCATATAAGCAATACTTGTACCAAATTTTATATGGATATCTTAATTTGGTAATGAGTTTTGTGCGTTTAAGTGATTTTCCGGAGGGGACCTTGTATGGGAGCTATGACCAATTATGAACCGATCGGAAAAAATTTCACAGTAATATTTTTGTGCATATGAGTAATGCTTATTCCAAATTTTATATGGATATCTTAATTTAGTAATGAGATATGCGCGTTTAAGTGATTTTAGGGAAGGGTCCTTGTATGGGAGCTATGACCAATTATAGACTGATTTTCTGATCCTTTCTTCTTTTTAAAGGACTTCAAAGTTTCAAGGATGTCGAAATTTTTATATAAAAAATTAAATAAATATTTTTATAAATGTTTGTCAATATGTGTATCAAATAAAAAAAGACAATCATTGGAAATGAAACAAACAATTATTATAAAAAAATTAAATTTATATTTAAGCTATACTAAAAAGATATAAAAGAAAGAAGAAATATAAAAATATATTATGGAGAAAAATGAATACGTTTACTCTGCCGCTTGTATGGAGTATGTGAATCTCGACATATCGACCAACAGTATTTAGCGAGCATCCGACAAGTTCCTCTAAAGCGATTTTCAATAATTGCTAGGTCCTGGTGGAATCGTTCCCCATATTCGTCACTAAAATGACCCAAATTATCGGGGAAAAAATCTAGGTGCCTACCTAAAAGTGTATTTTCAGTGACATATTCACACCCATTTCACCAAAGTTGCGAACGAGATTGCGGACGATTTCTTCGTAGTTTTCAGATTTTCTATTACCTAAGAAATTTTCTATTATGGCATCTAAACTCCTCCAACTATTTTTCTCAATAGGTGATAGAAGGTTGGAATTTAACAATTTTTTTATTTGGGCTCCATTAAAAACACCTTAAAGTATAAACGATTACTTAGGGTAATACAATAATATGAGTATTTAGCAATCGAACCTACCGTCGTCAATCTTTGCTTCGCTTAATTTGGGAAAAAAATTTTTCAAGTGCACCATAGCTGCACTGTCAAAGTCGAGTGCACGAGCAAAATTTCTTATAAGCCCCAATTTAGTGTGTAGCGGTGGAAGTATTATTTTTGATGACGGCACGAGCGGAATATTTCCAATGCTATCCTGTCCAAGCTGATTAACGAGGCTGCCATTTGTGGTCGGTGTAATGAAGATCTTTGCGCCGACCTTCCCAAAGACACAAAAAACATTGGTGTTTGGCAAACCCTTTTTTTAAACCCATTAAAATGGCAACTGTTTTCAGGTCAGAACCAATCATCCAACAATGTCGGTCATAATTTATTAATTTTAGAATAGCGCTTATATTTTCATAATTTTCTTTAACATCTGTACCATAAATAATTGGCACTGATGGATACACATTACCTACGTGAAGCAACACACCTTTGAGGCACTTCGTTGATCCATCTATAAAGAGGCGCCATTCATTTGGGTCATAGGAATGGCCAATAGTTACGAAAAGTTTTTCAACATCATCTGCGTAAGTGATGCCAGTTTGGTCATCCACTTTGAAACATGCGTCAAATGATTGCTCGTTTGAACGCTTTCGTACTGATGTTACCCGAAAATCTTCAGAAACCAATTTCCACTGTTGTAATCGGGAACCTAATACTTCAGCACTTCTTTGCGAAATATTTGTGTCACGCACGAGATCATCAAAATCCGCTTGGGTTATAAAATGCGGCGATGGATCGGCTAGCTTATTTCCTATTGGTAAAAATTCCGAATAAAGTTCTGATCTAGAGCCGATACTCAGTAATTCTAAATCATCACATGGAATTGTGCAAACCTCTTCCGATGGAGCCTTTGGATTTGATGTTGAACGTAGTACCGCGGGCTGCACTGAATCACATTTATGGTAAACGATTTTCTCCCTATCTTGATTCTTCAGCCTGATGATATTCGGCTGATTTCGGCAAAAGTAACACAAATCGCGCGAATGCTCACTCCGCTTCAACCAAACTACTGGGTACACATATTTTATTGGGAACTGCTTAGATCGTAGTAACCCCTTGTAACAATAATTACACACAACTTCTGGTATATACCATGCCTTCGGAACCATGTTTATTAAAAAATATTGTTCATACTTATCCACAAAAGCCTTTGTTACATTTTTCCTTTATTAAAAGGTACAAATAAACCACAAACAACACAAAATTTGTTTTTATTAGGACATTCCATATTACTTTTTAAAAATTACAACTTATTAAAAATTATTTATAAGAATTTTGACGTGTCAATTCAAAACTACTAGATGCTTGATGTTACATAAGATATTTAACTTTTTATATACAATGTATCCTGATAAATAAAAACGAATTAACTTTTAATAGACTCAACCCTTTTTTAAAATTAGTAGGAAAATTATCTGGGACATAAAAGAAAAAATGTTTAAAGGATTTTCCTTGAAATTTGTTGTCCTGAAAAATTAAAAAAATATTGTTTCCATTTCTGGTGACCGTATTCTTTTATTTGACAAACATTAATTAATAAAAATATGTATATAAATATTAATAGAAGTTTTTACATTTTGATTTCCTTTAAAAGGAGAAAAGATCAGAAAATTAAAAACTGAGAACGCAGATTTACTATATACGATCTCCAGTTTCATGTATATGTGGACTTGTTCAAGTCCAAAAAGTACTATCTAATATTTTTGTAATCTTATTTGCTGTATCGATAAAAGTATTTCTTTTTTTAATGAACTTAATAATATGTTTTTTTCTGTTTAGGCTTAACTTATAAAGCTATAAGAACGAAATTGAAGCATGTGTTAAAGTATATGCATGGTTTCAACATATGTATATTTTTTTTGAAAAATATATTGGAAATTCTCAAGGATATAAAAGGATACATTTTTCAAAGGACATTTTTTACAACTTTTCGTCCAGAAAAGTAATAATAATAAATTGTATCTATTTCTGGAAAATGTTCTCTATCATTTTATATTCATATAAAGAAAAATTAATGAGCGGAACTATTTAAATAATTTTTTTTAAATTTGTATATCCTTAAAACTTTGAAGTCCTTTAAATGGGAGAAAAGATCACAAAATGAAAAACTGAAAACGCAGTTCTACTATATATGATCTCAGGTTTCATATGTGTATAGTGTCGTTCAAGTCCAACAAAAAAAATTAAAATTGTATCACGGTGTAATGTTATGAAACCACTTAAAACCCCGAGCAACGCCGGGTACAAAAATCTAGTAGGCTAGGACTAGGAGGGGGCAAAAAGGGGGTAAAATGGGTGAAAAACGTGCAAAATGAGTAATTTTGATAGAAAATACTGATTTTTTCCATCCTTACGCACTTAATTTGTTAGAAATATATATTAGCAAAGCGGCGTTACGAAAATTTGACCGGAAGGGGACAAAAAAATAAGCCAATTGGCGAAAATTTGACAAAATTAGTACATTTGTACTTTAAGAACGAATTTTTCTATTCTAAAGCCAAAATATTATAAACTATGATTTTGATAGTCTCAGACATATGTATGTACATATATTTAGAAATTCCAGACTTAGGGGAAAATAACGAATAAATAAGGGAGATCTGTATTTGCTGCGTATAAATAAATGCATATTTTAAGATAATTCAAACTACTTCAATGAATAAATAAAACAAATAAATAATCAAGTAAAAATTTTTAGTTGGGCATGGCCGACCATATGATGCCCAACACCAGTGATTATGTTACAAATGTTGGTTAATAATAAAGCGTTTAAATTAATTTTTACCTTAATTCAGAAATATTTTAACAATTTATTGAAGAAAAAGTGATTTTCTAAAAGAGGGTTATATGGGGGATGGGATAGGCCCATATTAACCACCTACGTCTACATTAAAGTTATTTATGTAGAATATCACCGTAATATTAGTGTTTATAAGTGAACTTGAACCATCAAGTCCTTTTATGAAGGGGACTATATATGGGGGATGTGATCTAATGAGGGCCGATCATTACGAAAATCAGCAGTGTCATTAAAACTTGTATAAAACTAAGTTTTGCCGATTTTTGTTATGATACAAGAACATTTAACATATTTATGAACTCGAAAGCCATATTCAATGGATTCATCCTTGAAAGAGTATGTGTCAAATTTCATCAAATTATCTTGCAAATTGAGACCTGCGTGTGCACATTTTTAATTACACTTAAACGGCTGAAACGATTTTCTTTATATTTGAAACCTAGTTAGATATATGTATAGGTGTATGGTGTGATAGGCTATATTGTTCTCCAAAACTTGGATAAGAAGGGACAAGAAGAGGTATGTGGATGAAAAAGGGACAAAATTCGTAGTTTTGGGAGTAAATACTAATTATTGTCTATACTCAAGCAAAAACATTTCTGATTAAGCTTTTAAAGTGTCTGAAATATGTATTATGTAGCAAAGTTCTGTTTCGAAATATGAGAAAAGGCGAAAAAACTGGAAAATTTTGTACATCTATATTTCAAGTCTGATTTTTTTTCGTTCAAAAGTAAAAATATTTTAGGCGATGAGTTTTTAGTTTAAGAGATATGTGTATTCGAAAGTCCACCCCCATACAACAGAACCCCCCGAATAGGGCTTCTGAGCTCATAGCTTAATAGCCTTAATGACCTTGCCAAATTTCATACAGATCGGTCCTCATTTGTCCCTAGCTCCCATACAAAGTGCCCTTCAGAAAATTACTTAAATGTCCAAAATTAACTTATAAACACAAATATCGCGATGAAATTCATCACAAAAAAATATTTTGTAAATATAAATATATTCACAAAATTTTATCGGGCTTGGTCCATATTTACCCCTAGCCCCCATATAAAGCCTCTTTCTGAAAATTTTTTTTTCATCCATAAATTGCTTAAATGTATCGGAACAAGATAATTGAAGATAAACGCTTGTATTTATAAAAAAATCTTATTTTGCTTTTAATGCACTCAATAGTTAAAGCACACTTTAGCCTTAAAAACCATTAATAAAATTGTGATATTCATAAACAAATAATAAACGTATATTAACTATTGTGCTGATTTATGTTTAAGTTGGCAGCACTGTACAATATGGCTGTCATTTTATGTGTTAGTGTTGCGTACAATTAGGATAAAATATTCGTTGATTCGGTTTTCTTAATTTCATATTTTAGTTTATAATAGATTTTTGACAATAAAAACAAACTTTTAAGAAAAATAAATATATATATGGCTTTAATAAATGTCTATTTAGTTCAGATGTATAAATATAACATATAATTTCTAATTATTATTAAAAGTATCCGAATAACGGATATTTTGCGACAAAATATACATCACTATGACATATTTTCTTATTTTTACTTATTTTCCTTGTAATTTTTGATAAATTTTTGCAAATATTGATAAATTTCTTTGATATTTGACTAATTTTAATGCCGGCGAATATATTTTGCATTAGTAAAACAATAATCAATATAATTTACATGGTTAATTACTTTATGGCATTATATTTAACCAACAAACTTTGAAAAAGCCAAATCAAATGATTTTGTCCATCATTTGGTTGACAGACGGGCATTTCCAAATTGCCTAAAAATAGTGCTGGACAATTGGAATATTGTCAAATATTCATGCATTAATCCAATAATGCCAAGATTTGAGTTTTTTCCTCAAAATATAATCGTTTAAAAATTTTCTGGGATTTTATTTACAAATTTGTAAACGTTAAAATTAGAATTTTTAGATTTTATTTTAAAAGAAACCATAATTAGTTTTCGCAATCAACCTAAAATTACCGGAAAAATCTTTATCTGAGAAAAAAATTGTTAAAAATCAACTTATTGTTGGCTTAAAGAAGTTTCGAGCCTACAATAAAATTCTTCTAATTGTCAATGGTTTATTGAAGGTGTTTTAAGCTATTTCACGTTTATAAATACGATTTTCCTGAATTTTGCCTAAAATTGTTTAATAAACCTAAAATAAGTTTTTATAAATACAGCCGAAATGCTTTATTATGAAAAATAAATCACATTTAATATTCATAACTGGTGTAGGGTGTCATATGGTCGGTTACGCCCGACTATACTTTCTTACTTGTTTTATTTCGTAAATGCTATGTTATGTTATTTAAGTCAACGAAATTTTTATATTTCTGAATGTTGAAAAATTGCAGAAATGAATCTATGGACATAAAGCAGATTTTTTAGTTTACCCTGACGGGAGAATACTTAAGTATAATGTTATGAAAAGATTGAAATGGATAAAACTAAAGTATCCGAATCAAGAAAAAATTATGGATATGTATTGTGGTCGCCTCAAAAAAAAAAAAAGGACATATGGTCCCCCTTCTACCCTAATATTTTAAATAAAATATTGTCAAACTACAAGATATAGGGTTTAACAAGGGACTAAAACGATTAAAATCGGATAAATAGTTTAGAAAATATACGATGTCAAATTTAATGCTTGTTGAAAAAATTTTAAAAAATGTGAACTTAAAACCTTGATGAAATCCAAACCGTAATGAATTTAGAAATTTTGGAGAACTTTAAACTTCGTTTTTATACAAAGAATGCGTGTACCAAGTTTCATCGAAATCTGAAATGCCTCTTTAAACTCATTTATTTCGCCTGATATTTTGTTGTGTATACGTACTTTAAGATTTACATTCCTATTTCTTTACTTTTTATTCATATATTTTTTTAGATTTGTTAACATTGTTATAGCTGTATATGGGGCGTTTGCAGAAATTATGGATCAGAAACATAATTATAATATTTCGTACAAAGAAGCTGGATTGATAGTAGATGTAATATACTGTTGCACACTGCTGTTTATTTTTTGCGATTGTTCTCACAAAGCAACACTGGGAGTAGCAAAAGGAGTACAGAAAACATTGTTGTCGATTGACCTTCTTGAAGCAGATTTAGAAGCAAAAAAAGAAATCGATATATTTATTCTAGCAATTGAAATGAATCCAGCCATTGTTAGTTTAAAGGGGTACGTTACAGTAAACCGAGAACTCCTCTCTTCGGTATGTATTTGGTTTGTTTTATTTGAAGTTATTTAAGTGGAATTATTATAAAATTCAGATTTTTATATAATACAAACACAAACTAAATGAATATTTAGTTTGTGTTTGGAAGAAGATACTTCTGGAAGACACGCAGAAGAAACTTCTAGATGACTCTTCTAGACGTGATTAGGAAGTCACTTCTTGGAGTGACTTTTTAGTATCATCTAGAAGTGTTCTTATCGCATCTTCCAGAAGTGTTCCTATCTTATCTTCTAGAAGATGAGTTTTCTCGTCTTCTAGAGTTTTCTCTTCTTCTATTTATATACTCACCAAAATAAAATCTATAAAAAATAAATCTAAATAAAATTTAATTTTATAGTTTTTATTGAAATAATTGAAATTGAAATAATAGAAAAAATTATTTATTTAACAACTAATCTAAAAAAAGTAATATATGTATGAAAAAATTTTAATAAGATAATTTTCTGGAAATCTGTATTATATTGTAGTTCTTCATAAATTTTATGATCAATCCATCAAATTGTAAGAGTTATATTTTGGAACGCGTTAATCCTTCAACGAAATAAACAAACAAATTATTATAATTAATATTGAATATACATACATTTGTATTTATTGAAATTACCTGTTACACTTTAGGAAGCAATAAAAATACGATTCTCTTATGCCCAATACATTTGCCACCAAAGTATTTTAATAGGGAGTACAATATTAGCAACAATTAATTAATTAATTTATAGTTTTGAATCAATAAAAACATTCCCTTTCACGAAATTTTTTAAAACATTAACATAATTTGGAATTAAACCGTCTATAATTTTATGAAATTATTAACTCATGGATTATTATACCCTCCACCACCATCAGTGGTGATAGAGGGTATATATAACTTTGTCATTCCGTGTGTAACACCAAGAAATATTCATCTGAGACCCAACAAAGTATATATATTCTTGGACCTTATGAAATTCTGAGTCGATTTAGCTATGTCCGTCTGTCCGTCCGTCCGTCCGTCTGTCTGTCTGTCTGTATAAAACATTCTCACGTTAACACGAAGCAACAAAAATTAACGAAATTCACCCAAAATATTTATTATTGTCCTAGGCAGTTTGGTATTGAAAATGAGCAAAATCGGTTCACACCGGGAAAAGTTATGAATCAAAATTTGAAACAACCTCGAAAAAATAAGCATTTTTTACACATTCTGATGTAATTTTCTCGAAAACTGTGAATGATAATTCCATGAAAATCAGCATACATTCGTTTCTATACAAGAGCTTGATTCCCGCTGAAAATTGCTTGAATCGGTCCACAATTTCATATACCTCCCATACAAAAGTACATATTCCCGGAAAATGGGTTTTTTATTAATAACTTCCGTCACAATGTCGAAATCTTTACAAAATTTTACAAATTAAAATCTTATGTCAATAGAAATCATTCAGAGAAAAATTTTCTGGATCGGTCCATAATTGGACATAGCTCCCATACAAGGTCCCCTCCCGAAAATAACTTAAACGCACATAATTCATTTCTAAATCAAGTTATCTATATAAAATTTGGTACAAGTATTGCCCTCACATACAGAAGTATTACTTTGACATTTTTTTTCCATCGGTCCATAATTGGTCATAGCTCCCATACAAGGTCCCCTCCCGAAAATCACTTAAACGCGCATAACTCATTACTAACATAAGACATCCATATACAATTTGGTACAAGTATTACTCATGTGCACAGAAATATTATTGTGAATTTTTTTTCCGATCGGTCCATTATTGGTCATAGCTCCCATACAAGGTCCTATCCCTAAAATCACTTAAACGCGCATAACTCATTACAAAATTAAGACATCCATATAAAATTTGGTACATGTATTACTCTCACATACAGAAATATTACTGAGAAATTTTTTTTCTGATCGGTCCCATACACGGTCCCCTCCCGAAAATCACTTAAACGCACATAACTCATTAACAAATTAAGATATCTATATAAAATTTGGTACAGGTATTGCTCATATGCACAAAAATATTACTGTGAATTTTTTTTTCCGATCGGTTCATAACTGGTCATAGCTCCCACTCAAGGTCCCCTCCCGAAAATCACTTAAACGTACATAACTCATTACTAAATTAAGATATCCACATAAAATTTGGTACAGGTATTGCTCACATATACAGATATATTACTGTGACATTTTTTTCCGAGGGGTTCATAATTGGTCATAGCTCCCATACAAGGTCCCTTCCAGAAAATCACTTAAACGCGCATAACTATTACTAAATTAAGATATCCATATAAAATTTGGTACAAGTATTGCTCAAATGCACAGAAATATTACTGTGGAATTTTTTTCCTATCGGTCCATCCTTGGTCATAACTCCCATGCAAGGTTCCCTCCCGAAAATCACATAAACGCACATAACTCATTACAAAATATTGATATCCATACATTTAGCACAAATATTGCTCTTATATACATAAATTACACTATAAAATTGTTTTACGATCGGTCCATACTTGGTCATAGCTCTCATACTAGGCCCCCTCCAGAAAATTACTTAAATGTACAATATTAATTACCAAATAATGATATAGATACAGAATTTTGAAATTTTGTTTTTATATACACAAGGTCCTCTTTCGAAAATCTCTTAAATGCACATTACTCATTACCAAATAAAGCTATTGATACAAAAATTCTATTTCAAGATTTTTGCACGATCGGTTCATAACACACATTACTTATTACTAAATTACGATATAGATACAAAATTTTACTGAAATATAGCTTTCATGTCCAGAAGTTTTGCTTAAAGAATTTTTTACGATCGGTCTATAATTGGTCATATCTCCCATACTAGGTCCTGCCCCTAAAACCGTATTTAACTAGTTGCATTATCAATTTGTGTAGAACAAAATTATATATATGTATTTTGATAATCCTTAAATCTTTCACACACATGCATACATGCAAATTAATAAAAATCGCCAAGCGTTGGTAATGTTCAATAAATCTTGGAATTGTAATAGATTTGAGCTGTTTGAATCTACGGATTTTTCTATTTAAGATATGAGAAAACTTTTTTCTACAAATGTTTGATCAATTAGAAAAGTATTAATATAAAAGCAGCTGGTGGAGGGTATTGAAGATTCGGCTCAGCCGAATATAGCACTCTAACTTGTTTTTAAAACTATTTACAGTGGCTAACGACAGGAACAGTTTAACGACCCTAGACGGGATATTGCTCTTGACACTAATGCTACAATACTATTTTTTGTTAGCTCTCTTCTAATTAAGGAGTAATACACGTTTAAAAACTATCTACTAAGTTTGTAGTACATTTCCACATTTAATATGTATTATTATATTTTATTACATTTATTTAATCATTTTATTATTTAAAACTTTATTTGAATTTAACGTTTAGTTTAAAATACAACTCTGTTTAAATTTATATCAATCTTTGAATTTAACGCTTTGTTTGACATGCACCTCTGTATGAGCACGTATCATTACTTAAATTTCACGATTATTTTTGCATACAACCAGTGTTGCCAACTTAGTGCTTTTAGCACTATTTGCGGTGCTTTTTGGTGTGCCAAACGCGGAAAATTTTGCTCATGGTGCCTTTTTTCAAAAAGGCACTACAGTGGTGCTTTCTAATTTTATGACAGTGCATTTAGTGCTTTTTATACCCACCATCAAAAAAGATGAGTGGGGTATATTGATTTTGTCACTCCGTTTGTAACACATTGGTCGTAGACCCACAAAAGTATTAAATTCTAAGGCGATCTAACCATGTCCATCCGTCTGTTCATCTGTCCGTCCGTCTGTTGAAAGCACGATAGGGTTAGAACGGAAAGAGCAAGGGAGTTAAATTTTTCCACAAATATTTCTTATAGGTAAGGTTTGTTTGGCATTGCAAATGGACAATATGGGTCCACAATTTCGCATATCCCCCATACAAGTGGCCCCCCCGAAAAACAGCTTTAACAGTCACAACTGTTTTAAACATACGAGTATAGCGATAAAATTTGGCATAAATAAGTTTTATATGCGCCAAAATCTCTGTACCAAATTTTATGGGATTCGGTCCAAAATTCACCCTACCCCCCATACGAGTATAGCGATGAAATTCAACATAAGTAAGTTTTATATATGCCAAAATCTTTACTAAATTTTATAGAAATTGGTCTATAATTGACCCTACCCCCCATATAAGGTCTCCTTCAGAAAATGATTTAAACGGTCATTACTGACTTAAAAATACGTTATAGCGATGAAATTCGGCATAAATAAGTTTTATATAAGTCAAAATGTCTCTACTAAATTTTATGGGAATCGGTCCAT
Organism: Lucilia sericata; assembly: GCF_015586225.1. NCBI lineage: Eukaryota > Metazoa > Arthropoda > Insecta > Diptera > Calliphoridae > Lucilia > Lucilia sericata. The sequence goes on along the minus strand of NW_023995342.1, from coordinate 60,267 downwards.
AACTGACCCTACCCCCAAATAAGGTCCCCCTATGAGTGCAGCGTTGAAATTCAACATAAGTAACTTTTATATGCATCAAAATTTCTCTACCAAATGACATTAATACTCATTATCGACTTAAAAATATTCGACATAAATATGTTTTATATAAGCCAAAATCTCTCTAGCAAATTTTACGGCAATCGGTCCATAATTGACCCTACCCCCACATATGGTCACCTTCAAAAATTGATTTTAACGCTCATTACTGACTTAAAAATACGAGTATAGCGGAGAAATTCGAATTTAATTCGGATTTGTCGGTAGCGTACCCTATCCCCTATTAAGGTCCCCTTATAAATATGAGTACAGCGATGAAAATTGACAAAAAATAAGTTTTATATAATTTTTTTACACAATTGAACCTATCCCTCATATATAAAGCCTCCATGATTACTTTTCATCGTTGTACTCGCAATAAAAAGATTTTTATTATAATTCTTTATGCCGAATTTTATGACGATTGGTCTATAACTGACCAACAAAACAAAATCTATGTACAAAATTTTATGGGTATCGATATATAATTGTCCCAACCCCATATAAGTTCCCCTTTAGATAATAACTTTTACGCTTATGACTGAATTAAAAATTCGAGAACAGCAATGAAATTCGAAACGAATAAGTGTTATACGAAATCTTTCTACCAAATTTTACGACAAACAGTTCATAATTGACACTACCTCTGATATATGTTCATGGTTAAAAAATTGGACAAAAATATTTTGTTTTTAAAAATTAATATTTTGTTAATTTGAAGATCACTTACATAATTGAATTAAGCCTTATCTCCCTGATGTTTACAGAGGAGCATTCCTTTTACGGCATAAGATTTGATGGTGGGTATATAAGATTCGGCACAGCCGAATATAACACTCTTGTTAAAATATTTTAAAATATTTGTGAATTTCAGGAGGTAATTTATTTAATTAATATTAAACATTTTCTCTATAATGTTAAGAAAACTGAGGGATCATTCTTTGATCTTTCTATTTGTACCACTTTTTGTTGTTTATTAGAATACGATCAGTTTACACTGAGGACTAAATTTTTCTTAAAAACTGTTTTAAATTTTTTTACACGGGTGCTCCAAAGTTTTTTTTTATTTGTGTTAAGTTTTAAAAGCAAATATTCTTCAAAAACAAAAAACAAAATATTCAAAATACTTTACAATAAGTTATGTTATTCACTATCAGTGAAATTAACAATTTTTCCAGAACTCAAAAAACTTAAAAATAATATATATAGATTTTGCAAAAAAAATATATTTCATAAGTTTTGTACAATTTTACAATTTGGGTGTGGGTACATCGGTTGGCCAGTTGGTAGTGTGCCTGTCAGTTTGAATGTTTAATGACATTTTACTATTTATAAAATAACTTTTAAAATTCTCATCTTATTTATCTAATATTCGTCAAACATTAGTTTTAGTTCTTACGTTACTAAAAATCTAACTCACACAGATGAAAGACTTTAGTATGACACATGTTTTGTTTTGTTTTGCCCAATGTTCTAAAAAACGAATTTTGGAGTCTTGTAGGAAATGAGCGAAATAATGTGCAATTTTTATTAAAATAAACAATATTGGACTAAAAAAACGTTAGTGCTTTTTTACCCATTTTCAGTTAGAAAATTACGCTCTTTTACCCCTTTTTAATTTTTTTGCGCGCGTTTTGCTTGACCAATGTTGGCAACACTGCATACAACCCTATGTTTATGCTGTATACTATTTGGAAACAACTCTGTGTATTATCATTTTAATGTTTAATACTATTTTATCAACCATACTTCGGTAACTTCTAAACGGTTAATCCGATTTTAATGAAATTTGGTATGCACAAAGAGGAGGTGTTGTCGAGTTTAGGTTTTGAATTTGGCCAACCAGGGGCCCGGCGGGGGGTCCTCAAATTAGGACACCTCGGCTATGTTAAATTTTTAAAACGATCCTATTTCTTCATTTGAGTTCCGATTAAAAAAAATTTCGTATATAGAATCTCCTCATCGAGCACTATAAAAAATGTCGTCGTAGCAGTAAATTATCTCTTATAGTTTAGGAGATATTCGCATTTGAAAATTAAAATTTTAAAATTTTTACCGTCCTTACTTTAGTTTTTTGATAATAGCGGGTCCAAATATTCCCGATTTTCGCCATTTTTTTTAATTCGCTTAACAACAAGTTTATATATCAAGCAGTGAAAGAATTATGTAAAAATCATGACTGAGTCCAAAGTTATAGGCATTTTAATTTAAAAAATTAAAAAAGGCGATTTTTTGTAATTTTTTTGGGAAAAAAGTATATTTTTCTTTTTAAGTTATCTAAAAAGTTTCTAAGAAAATGTATATAGAATTTATACTTTTTGGAAAGCTGAATTTACATAAAGTACGATAAATGAAACAAAACCTAAAAATTTTTGATACCGAGGGGGCCAGGTCCATCCAAAAAAACCCTATTTTTTATGGAAAATTCAATTTTGAGCAAAAATTCTCAAATCGCATAGTCGATATTAAATTATAGTGACCTGTTTTATATGACCCAATATGTTCTTAATCATTTTGTAACGGGTTTCGATAACCCCGCCCCTGGTATGGATATAATAGGCAAAAAACCAAAAAATCCCATTTTTGGGATTTTTTTAAACTTTTTTGAGAATTCCGGGATTTCTAATAAGAAAATTTGAAATTTTTATTTAATTTTGGATTTTGAGTAAAAAAATCTACCTAACTGTAAAATTTCATCAAAAAATATTCATAAATAAAATTTTTATTGCAATTTGAAAAATTTGTATCTTCGCAAAAACTGAATAAAAAACATTTTTTAATTTTTTTTAAAAAAAGTATTCCGCGAATTTTTTAATTTTCAAAAATTATATACAGTTTTGAAAAATAGACAAAATTACCTTTCCATTGATATATAACATGCCTACCTAATGTTTTTTAAGTGACAAATTAATTAGGGAAAACTCAACATCTTTTAGAAAATTTACCTAGCACTATTATTTTCATCCATATATGTAACAAATTTAAGAGTTAACCTTATGGATATAGAATCTCGATGAGGAGATTCTATATACGAAATTTTTTTTTAATCGGAACTCAAATGAAGAAATAGGATCGTTTTAAAAATTTAACATAGCCGAGGTGTCCTAATTTGAGGACCCCCCGCCGGGCCCCTGGTTGGCCTATAAAGTCCAAATTCAAAACCTAAACTCGACAACACCTCCTCTTTGTGCATAATTAAAATCGGATTAACCGTTTAGAAGTTACCGAATTATTTCCCTCTTTTTTTTTTCCTATACCACTGTGCATTGTCTAGACTTTTTAGTAACGGACGTGCAATTTCAATGGAAAAAAGATAAAACCTACTAGTGTATTTTTTAATGTGAATAAATATTGTATTATTTTAAATCCGAATTGTGTTTTCTGATGACAACATACAATCTTCGGAATAAGATTGTCTCATTCGCGCCCAACTCAGAGGCCTCGAATTTAAAAGCCGAGGAAAAATTGGAGAAGGCCAACGCCGAGGCCGATCATATTGTGGTAACGTCTTCGAAAGTGAAGCGGTTTCCGTAATAACTGGTGACGACCATATAACAGAGGAAAACACTGTCAGCATAGCAACATTTCAACAAATTCTAGCAGCTATGGGTAGTACCAGCAGAGGTGGTTTGTTTACCTAGTGTACAGCTCGCTATAAGGTACAGCGAGACCTCGCTGCTGTAGAGAAATTTTTGGTTGCCATCAGCGTGTATAAGGATATTGAAAAAATTTCTGATTCAGATGCCATGCGAGGAATGCCCTTACTGTTTGAGGATGGATTGATGTCAATCGCTGTGGGTTTTGCCGCCTAAAGGGCCAAGCATTAAACATTGCTTCAAGAAGAATAAACGCGATGAACAACAAGCCAAGCAGCAAACAGAGGAGCAACAAGCCATGCAAGAAATAGATGAACAGCAACAAAAAGATCAACAAGGACATGTTACACAACATCACACCACTTTGGTAAGAAAGCCAACATTTTGCTGTTATAGGTATGGTGCACTTGTGGTGTATCGTGCAAACTGCGCTACATGTAGTAACCACTCCAAAGAAAGCCCTCAATACTTGGCATTTAATTCCCTGTCATCTACCATTATTGGTCACGCACTGCCAACAACTCATATTGAAATATTTGGTTTGAAAGGGGAAGCAGTTTTCGATTCTGGCGCAAAAAAGAGTATAGCTAGCCTCAACCTGAAAAAGATCCTGACTAAAAACGGTTGTGTGTTCCATGACGTTCGTGCGGATGTTGCGTTAGGCAACGGTTTCAATACCACAGGAAAGGTAATGCACATCATTTGTGACGAACACCGACAAAAACAGAACCTTGCTTGGAGCGGACTTTTTAGACCATAAAGTTGGAGTTTTTAGCATAGACCTCAACAGTGATGAGTGTTCCCCATGCAGCAGAATTTCACCCTTATCTAACACACCCAAATGTTCACCACACTCTATTCAGAGTATATTTCGGGATGCAATACCTGTTGGAGAGACAACTTCAGGTGAGATATCTTCACTATTTGGTCCCCCAATTAAAGTCCGGAAATTCGAACAAGATGCGTTCTTAGCTGAAGTTTTTATGCCCTTATATTCATTGGATATCCGCCTTTTAAAAGATTCTGATGGTATAGGGTTGACTGACAAGAAACGCGAGGACTTGGACAAACTCCTAATGTCCCACATTCCCAGTTCCAGTGGTAACGCTCTTGGGGCAGTTTTGCTCCAGAATTACCAACATTATCCACATCTATTGGAAATTGATCACAAGAATTTAGCTGAAAAATATGACTTAAGGAACAACAACTAATACGTGTCCAAAATTAATGATTCCTACAGAATCATGGACTACCTGATGAAAAAAGCTGTGTACTCGAAAAAATCCGAACAGTCCAAAATGAAACGAGGATGACATATGAATGAACAAAAACTTAAACCTTAAAAGCACATTCTTTTAAATTTACTCAAAAAGTCTTTATAATGAACAAAACAATCGGCAAACGTTTGCAAAATGTATATGAATTTTAGAAAGTATAATCTTCATTTCATAAATAAAAACACGGAAAATTTGTTAAATTAATTTTTACAATTTTACAACTTATTCAGTCAGCATTGAAACCATTCATACCAATCCAAAGTGTTGCCAAAAGTCAATCTATCTGGAAAAAAGTAAAATTTTTGACATCTCATAATTATAGAAATCAAAGAATAAACAAGAAGTGAAACGCTGTCATTTTTTTACAACAATAACATTACGCTCTTCTCACAGACGAGTGCTGTGTAAATCCAACACATATGTAAAAATTTTATTCTCTCTCCAAACTTCAAAACTTTTTCGCGAAAATTTGAGGATAATAGCACTTTGAAATATTTTTTATCACTTAACATTATATTGTATAATTTTTTTGCACAATTTAAACACATTTAATAGCCCGAAAATAATATATTTTTTACAAACGAAAAAAAAATTTTTTATTTTTTGACATTGAAATTTTGTTGGTTGAAATTAAAACTAAAAAAACAATGTTGTAAATTTTTGTATGGTAAACGAAAAAGATATTTCAAATAAATAATTTATTTTTTCAATATTATAGATTAAACAAGTTAGAGTGCTATATTCGGCTGAGCCGAATCTTAAATACCCTCCACCAGCTACTTTTATATTAATACTTTTCTAATTGATCAAATATTTGTAGAAATAAGTTTTATCATATCTTAAATAGAAAAATCCCTAGATTCAAACAGCTCAAATCTATTACAATTCCAAGATTTATTGAACATTACCAACGCTTGGCGATTTTTATTAAATTGCATGTATGCATGTGTGTGAAAGATTTAAGGATTTTCAAAATACATATATATAATTTTGTTCTACACAAATTGATAATGCAACTAGTTAAATACGGTTTTAGGGGCAGGACCTAGTATGGGAGATATGACCAATTATAGACCGATCGTAAAAAATTCTTTAAGCAAAACTTCTGGACATGAAAGCTATATTTCAGTAAAATTTTGTATCTATATCGTAATTTAGTAATAAGTAATGTGTGTTATGAACCGATCGTGCAAAAATCTTGAAATAGAATTTTTGTATCAATAGCTTTATTTGGTAATGAGTAATGTGCATTTAAGAGATTTTCGAAAGAGGACTTTGTATGGGAGCCAGAGTTGTCAACTATTTTATACTAAAACGCGCCGTCCATTCACTCAAAACGCACTAAAAAGCGCTAAAATTATATTTTTACACAGTCTTAAAAAATATAGTATTTAGCTAAAATTTGTTTATTAAAAAAATTACTACAAATATGTTTGATTTTCTTATTCAATGACTAATTGCTATCATCGATCAAGATCTCAATAACTAGTCATAGAGATTTTTTTAAATTCCCCATAATAAATTTTAATTAAACTCTTCATTTCCAAAAATACTAAGAGCCAAAACATTGTGAAAAAACTGAAGTAATCGTCAAGTAATTGTTTCCTTGACAGTGAAGTTATAAATAAAGAATGCTAAATTTTTGTGAATCAAACTTTGTGCGATCAAAATTATTTTTGTATTATTCACATTAAAATATCAATAGTTTTCACGAAATGCAATTTTAATTTCAAGTTCAAGTTAACCTAACTAAAATTAAGTTAATTTACAACTTTTCCCTTTTTTGGCGTGAAAAACTTCCCTTGTTGTGAATTTTTTATAGAATTTTCTGATCAATAAAAACTGTTACGATCAAAATCAACTGTTGTGGAATTTCACGAAATCAATTTTCCCTTCGAAGGTATTGAAAATTTAAGAATAAACAGATTTCAATTCTTTTGGCGAAAAAGGTGAATATTTTTTATTTTAGTTTTAAAGTTTTAAAATAACTCATCACACTAAAAGATCTTTGAATTACTCATAATATGGAAAGTTTAGAAAAAGGAACTTTAATAAATTTGTACGGCAGAGTACTGTCTAAAATTATTCCGTTTTATCTTTATTGTTAAACTAGAATAATTTTATGTTATTAAAAAGATTTTTCATTTGTTGAAATAAGCGTTAATTTAGCGCCTTTTTCCAAAAAAGCGCTAAGAGGAAAAAATGCGACTTTTGGATTGTTAAAAGGGGCTAAATCTAGCGCCAAAAGCGCTAAATTGGCAACGCTGATGGGAGCTATGACTAATTGTGTATATAAAAACAAAATTTCAAAATTCTGCATTTATATCATTATTTGGTAATGAATATTGTACGTTTAAGTAATTTTCTGGAGGGTGCCTAGTATGAGAGCTATGACCAAGTATGGACCGATCGTAAAACAATTTTATAGTGTAATTTATGTATATAAGAGCAATATTTGTGGTAAATGTATGGATATTTTAATTTAGTAATGAGTTATGTGCATTTATGTGATTTTCGGAGGGAACCTTGCATGGGAGCTATGACCAAGGATGGACCAATAGGAAAAAAATTTTACAGTAATATTTCTGTGTATATGAGCAATACTTGTACAAAATTTTATATGAATATCTTAATTTAGTAATGAGTTATGCGCGTTTAAGTGATTTTCGGGAAGGGACCTTGTATGGGAGCTATGACCTATTATGGACCGATCGGAAAAAAATTTCACAGTAATATTTCTGTTCATTTGAGCAATACTTGTACCAAATTTTATATGGATATCTTAATTAATAATGAGTTATGCGCGTTTAAGTGATTTTTTGGAAGGGACCTTGTATGGAGCTATGACAAAGTATGGACCGATCGGAAAAAAATTCCACAGTAATATTTCTGTATATGTGAGCAATACCTGTACCAAATTTTATGTGGATATCTTAATTTAGTAATGAGTTATGTGCGTTTAAGTGATTTTCGGGAGGGGACCTTGAGTGGGAGCTATCACCAATTAAGAACCGATCGGAAAAAAATTTACAGTAATATTTTTGTGCATATGAACTATACTTGTACCAAATTTTATATAGATATCTTAATTCGTTAATGAGTTATGTGCGTTTAAGTGATTTTCGGGAGGGGACCGTGTATGGGAGCTATGACCAATTATGGACCGATCGGAAAAAATTTTCACAATAATATTTCTGTGCACATGAGTAATACTTGTACTAAATTTTATATGGAAGTCTTATGTTAGTAATGAGTTATGCGCGTTTAAGTGATTTTCGGGAGGGGACCTTGTATGGGAGCTATGACCAATTATGGACCGATGGAAAAAAAAATTTGCAGTAATACTTCTGTATGTGAGGGCAATACTTGTACTAAATTTTATATAGATAACTTGATTTAGAAATGAATTATTTGCGTTTAAGTTATTTTCGGGAGGGGACCTTGTATGGGAGCTATGTCCAATTATGGACCGATCCAGAAAATTTTTTCTCTGAATGAATTCTATTGACATAACATTGTAATTTATAAAATTTTGTAAAGATTTCGACATTGTGACGGAAGTTATTAACAAAAAACCCATTTTCCGGGAATATGTACTTTTGTATGGGAGGTATATGAAATTGTGGACCGATTCTGGCAATTTTCAGCAGGAGTCAAGCTCTTGTGTAGAAACGAATGTATGCTGATTTTCATGGAATTATCTTTCATAGTTTTCGAGAAAATTACATCAGGATGTGTAAAAAATGCTTATTTTTTTCGAGGTTGTTTCAAATTTTGATTCATAACTTTTCCCGGTGTGAACCGATTTTGCTCGTTTTCAATACCAAACTGCCTAGGACAATAATAAATATTTTGGGTGAATTTCGTTAATTTTTGTTGCTTCGTGTTAACGTGAGAATGTTTTATACAGACAGACAGACAGACGGACGGACGGACGGACAGACGGACATAGCTAAATCGACTCAGAATTTCATAAGGTCCAAGAATATATATACTTTGTTGGGTCTCAGATGAATATTTCTTGGTGTTACACACGGAATGACAAAGTTATATATACCCTCTATCACCACTGATGGTGGTGGAGGGTATAAAAAGTGATTTTTGAAATTTTATTGTGGTTTTTGTTAAGAGGTAATATTCCGTGCTTTAGTTTTGTCCGACACTGTATATCATTATTTGGTAATGAATATTGTACGTTTAAGTAATTTTCTGGAGGGTGCCTAGTATGAGAGCTATGACCAAGTATGGACCGATCGTAAAACAATTTTATAGTGTAATTTATGTATATAAGAGCAATATTTGTGGTAAATGTATGGATATTTTAATTTAGTAATGAGTTATGTGCATTTATGTGATTTTCGGAGGGAACCTTGCATGGGAGCTATGACCAAGGATGGACCAATAGGAAAAAAATTTTACAGTAATATTTCTGTGTATATGAGCAATACTTGTACAAAATTTTATATGAATATCTTAATTTAGTAATGAGTTATGCGCGTTTAAGTGATTTTCGGGAAGGGACCTTGTATGGGAGCTATGACCTATTATGGACCGATCGGAAAAAAATTTCACAGTAATATTTCTGTTCATTTAAGCAATACTTTTACCAAATTTTATATGGATATCTTAATTTAGAAATGAGTTATGCGCGTTTAAGTGATTTTCGGGAAGGGACCTTGTATGGGAGCTATGACCTATTATGGACCGATCGGAAAAAAATTTCACAGTAATATTTCTGTTCATTTGAGCAATACTTGTACCAAATTTTATATGGATATCTTAATTAATAATGAGTTATGCGCGTTTAAGTGATTTTTTGGAAGGGACCTTGTATGGAGCTATGACAAAGTATGGACCGATCGGAAAAAAATTCCACAGTAATATTTCTGTATATGTGAGCAATACCTGTACCAAATTTTATGTGGATATCTTAATTTAGTAATGAGTTATGTGCGTTTAAGTGATTTTCGGGAGGGGACCTTGAGTGGGAGCTATCACCAATTAAGAACCGATCGGAAAAAAATTTACAGTAATATTTTTGTGCATATGAACTATACTTGTACCAAATTTTATATAGATATCTTAATTCGTTAATGAGTTATGTGCGTTTAAGTGATTTTCGGGAGGGGACCGTGTATGGGAGCTATGACCAATTATGGACCGATCGGAAAAAATTTTCACAATAATATTTCTGTGCACATGAGTAATACTTGTACTAAATTTTATATGGATGTCTTATGTTAGTAATGAGTTATGCGCGTTTAAGTGATTTTCGGGAGGGGACCTTGTATGGGAGCTATGACCAATTATGGACCGATGGAAAAAAAAATTTGCAGTAATACTTCTGTATGTGAGGGCAATACTTGTACTAAATTTTATATAGATAACTTGATTTAGAAATGAATTATATGCGTTTAAGTTATTTTCGGGAGGGGACCTTGTATGGGAGCTATGTCCAATTATGGACCGATCCAGAAAATTTTTTCTCTGAATGAATTCTATTGACATAACATTGTAATTTATAAAATTTTGTAAAGATTTCGACATTGTGACGGAAGTTATTAACAAAAAACCCATTTTCCGGGAATATGTACTTTTGTATGGGAGGTATATGAAATTGTGGACCGATTCTGGCAATTTTCAGCAGGAGTCAAGCTCTTGTGTAGAAACGAATGTATGCTGATTTTCATGGAATTATCTTTCATAGTTTTCGAGAAAATTACATCAGGATGTGTAAAAAATGCTTATTTTTTTCGAGGTTGTTTCAAATTTTGATTCATAACTTTTCCCGGTGTGAACCGATTTTGCTCGTTTTCAATACCAAACTGCCTAGGACAATAATAAATATTTTGGGTGAATTTCGTTAATTTTTGTTGCTTCGTGTTAACGTGAGAATGTTTTATACAGACAGACAGACAGACGGACGGACGGACGGACGGACATAGCTAAATCGACTCAGAATTTCATAAGGTCCAAGAATATATATACTTTGTTGGGTCTCAGATGAATATTTCTTGGTGTTACACACGGAATGACAAAGTTATATATACCCTCTATCACCACTGATGGTGGTGGAGGGTATAAAAACAAATAGACGTGTTTATAAAATGTTTGTAGATAAAATATGTGGAATATATCTTATGAAACCTTTCAAAGTATAAATTGAAATGTAATTTTTTTTTTCAATATTTTTCAATACGATTTTTTGCAACTATGTTGACTTGAGAATTCTACTAATACATTTTTAGAGTTAGGTACCGGATGACAGTAGACTTAGGTACTTTTGACAACAGTTTCATTTCTTATTTATTCTTTGATAGAAACATTCAGTTCATAACTATATATCAGATTCCTTTTTTATTTGTTTATTACAGTAGGACCTTGATTGTCCGTGATTCGATTATCCGGAAAAATCAATTATCCGGGATGGAAAAATAAATGTTTTTGCATTGACTTAATTTTATTTTTGATTGACTTCAATTTTTCTGCATCGTTTAACCATGATTACCTCTATTATCCGTGATTATAAGTAAAATTCTATTATTTTTGAACAACTATGCACAATTAGTATAAATCGAAAAGGGGAAATTCCCTTGAAACGAAAATACAAAATTGAAAAATAAGAAACAAACAACATTACCTGATTATTTTTAGAAATTAGAAAAACATGAAATCCTTATCTTCTGTTTACTGTTTTCTGACAAAATTATATTTTTATTTTTGAAACATGTATGAATATAAAATCTTTGAATTATTTAGTTTTTATGTAAATATGTACATATTTATTTATTAATTAATACAAATATCAATCAAAAAACTCGCCAAAATTGGCACTCAATTAACTGGGAAAATGGATTATACAGAATGCTTCCAGTCCCGACCATCACGGAAAATCGAGGTCCCACTATATTTGCTTTGCTATGTAAATTCAAATATGAGCAATTACATTATAGCAGTTTTTAAACCCTACACCACTTTAGTGGGGAGGGTATATTGGGTTTGTGCTGATGTTTGTAACGCACAATAATATTGGTCCTATACCCACCTCAAAGTAACCAATCGGCTTAGGTTAGGTTGATAGGAGGATGTATACTACATCAAATCCGAAGAAATACACCTACGCCACTATCGGGCCTATTGTGCGCTCCAATACATGAAAAAAAATTGTTCACTGAATGTATTATTTTTCCATGTTCAGAAACTCAGTTTCCTGGACGTAATTCCTAAGAATCTTCCAATCAGTGTTGGTTAAGAATGTTATTTCCGGAACAACATCACTTCCAAGATACTTGGATCTAACTTCGACGAATGCCTGACAGTGGCAAAGAAAGTGCTCCAGAGATTCACTATCCTCTACACATGCTCTACATTCGTCTGAATCCGCACGTCCAATTTTGTATAGATGTGCACATAATCCTGTGTATCCACTCAGAATACGTACCATCATACTAACCTCAGACTTGCTCATTTTGAGGAGATTTCTCGTCTTGGTCTCATCAGGGTCACCCCATAGAATCTTTGTGGTTCTACCCACCGTTTCATTATTCCAAGAGGCCTTATGGGATTCTCTCATCCATATTTTTAATTCAGCTTTTGTTGCGTCGAATGGTTTTGCGTTTGTCAGGTTAACTACATCGAGCTCCCTTCCCTTTAAAGCTATTACATTCGCCCTTTCGTTGCCGACTACTCCCGAGTGGCCTGGTACCCATATGATGTAAACCTTACCTCTGGGAGAGTATTCAGTTAAAGCTTTCTTACAATCCAATACGGTCTTAGCTTTAATTCTATCACCTGATATCGCTCTAATTGCCTTCTGGCTGTCGGTAAATATATTAAGCCCTGTGGGCGCCATATTTATTCTAATCGAATTTACACATTCCGTTATTGCTCGTACTTCTGCCTGGAAGCTTGTGCTACGTTTTTGGCCAGTTCGCCTAAAGTAAAGAGCCGTTCGGCTGTAAGCGTCGCCTCATATCTTAAATATGTTTCAATGGGTGGAATATCTAGCAAAGTTTCCAGAGCCTTGGTTGAAGTAGTACACATGGCACCACTTATACCCAAGCAGCATGTACGCTGAACTCCTTGTAGTAGTTTGATACTACACTTTTTGTCCAAAGCAGTCCACCAGATTATTGTAGCATAAGCTAGAATTGGTCTAAACACTTTTATAAAGCCAATTTGTCATAGTAGGACTGAGACCCCATTTAATGCCTATGGTTCTCCTACATATCGCCCAGCACCGATGTGCCTTGTTGATCCTATCCTCTATGTGGTGTCTCCATTTTAATTTCCGGTCAAGTATTACACCTAAGTACTTAACTTTGTCTGCCACCGGTATCTTCTTGCCCAGGAAGCAAGGTTCAGTATATGTAGAAATTTTTGTCTTTCTTGTGAAAAGACAGATTTCCGTCTTCGCCGGGTTAACATTAAGGCCTCTCGGTTGAGCCCAGCTCAAGACCGTATTCAGAGCCTCCTCAGCTCTTCTACACAAGTAATTTGGATCCTTTCCCTTTAAAAGTATTACGACATCGTCTGCATAGCAGACAGGTCTAAGTCCTTTCTTGGTTAGGGTCCTTAGTAGGCTATTAATCGTGGTAACCCAGAGTAAAGGTGACAAAATGCCACGCTGTGGTATACCGCGAAATACCTTTTTCCTGATAGTTTTATCCTACATCTCGCAGCTTATCCATCTGTTCCTTAGCATATAATTGATCCAGTTACGGAGCACCCGGTCAACATAAAACTGGTCTAGGGATTGGATAAGGGTATCAGTGTGCACGTTATTGGAAGCGCCTTCGATGTCAATGCATACCGCCAGTGTATACAGTTTGCTATCGAAAGATTCACCTATGTAGTGGACGACTTCGTTTAAAGCGGTTTCCACCGATCGTCCATTTACATAAGCATGCTGCTTATATTTAAGGTCTTCGTATGGTATACTGCTTTTAACCATGCTATCGACTTATCGTTCGATAGGACTTAGGTGTCGCATAGCTAGGTTTCCCTGGTTTGGGTATAAATATTACCCTTGCATCCTGCCATTTAACTGGCGTATATGTCAATTTCAAGCATGCAGTGAATATCTGTGACAGATCTACGGAAACCAGCCCCGCCTCCATCTGCAAAAGTACCGGGAAAATGCCATCCGGCCCTGCAGCTTTATAGGGAGCAAAGCTCCTGATTACCCCTTTAACCATGTCAGATGTAATAACTATTTCCGTGTTACCATCCCCCTCCATCAATATCGGTTCATCTATGTTATTCGATATACCGGGTGGGAAATGAGAGTCCATTAGGAGTTTCATTGTCTCCTCCATATCCTCCAGCCTCCTACCCGTATCATCGATCATAGATTCCGGTTGGACATGAGTTTTGGATAGGAATTTTTTTATCTTCGATACGTCATTTACGTTATCTACCTGTTCACAGAAAAGTTTCCAGGAGTCTCGTTTGGCTTTTCGAACGATTTTCTTATATTCACCAAGTTTTTTACGGTACTCATCCCAGTATACTGCGGTCTTTTTACGCCGCGCCCGGTTAAATAGTTTGCGAAGAGTCTTCCCAAGGTTCCGGATCTCCCCAGTTACCCAGGGTTTCTCCTGGGCAGATCTCCGCTCTCGCAGAGAGCAGTTGGCCTCGAACGATTCAACCAGGGCGCTTGTGAACGTTTCCATTTTGGCATCTATATCCTCTTTATGTTGACATTGAAAAGTGTTCTGACCTAAACGGTTTTTTAGTAAGGTCCCGAACATTGTCCAATTAGTTTTAGACTTATTCCGAAAGGAATATGTTGCCACGACCTTGCTTCAGCACCGTTGCATCCGATGTTGATAATCCTGTTGAGAGGAGAAAACATAAATTCTTGTGACATAAGATACATGTTCTCGGGCGAGACTCTGTATCAGCGTAGAAAAGTTGGAAATTTACGTGATTTAATCCAGAAACCTTGTTGCGAATCGTCCAAGGTTCCTGGATTAAAGCTATATGTATTTTACCTGTGTTAATTTTAGCCATCAGAGCGTTGGTAGCTGTCTCGCTCCAATGGAGGTTTATTTGGATAACCTCAATCACTGTCATCCATTAAACTTTGTTCCAGCGAGTTGGCGATCATCTCCTCTCTCTTTGGATTTGACTCCTCTGGGTAGCCTGAAGTGGCTATTAATGCAGTGGGTACTGTTGATGGCACTGCGGTGTCCTTATCAGGCATAGGAATAGCAGTATTTTTAATCGACACATTCCCAATTCTGGAGAGCACTGCTGTTCTGTCTTCTGGCGGATGAGTGATTTGCTCCTCGCTTTTAGGATTTGACTCCTCAACATTGCCAGTACTTGCTAATGATGCTTTGGGTACTGTCTTAGGTGTTTTAGTGTCCTTGTCGGGACCGGTTTTGACAGCCCTTTCAATCGGCGCGTTCCCAATTTTGGAAAGGGCTACTACACGTTCTTCTGGCGAGTTAATTGTAAATTCCTCGATTTTAGGATTTGACTCCTTAACGTTATCAGCCCTTCCAAACGGCACCTTCCCAATTTTGTATATGACAGCTTTAGAGGCGAAGTAAGCCCTACCTTTATTCTTGGCAAGACTAGCCATGGATTTCTGGTCGATACCTATTACAAATAAAGTTCCCTCAGATTCTTCTTTCCTGTAAAAGACATCCCATTTTTCCACGGCCAGCTCAGCATTTTGACCTCCAAGAATTTCCAGTATACATTCATTAGCCAGTTTACTGCCCCATTCTTTTATGTAGACAGTGGACTTTAGGAGCACCGGAAGCCTGCTCTTCTTTGCCAGTCCCAGCCTAGCGCCGTCCCAGGGAGGAGGGATACTTTCCACCAAGTTCTTTAGGGTGCTAACACATTGGTGAGATGCCAACCTCATCAACATCACGCCCATGCTGAACTCGCAGCTCTCGCTCTCTATTGGTTGTTTGCTCTTTGAAGCGATTGCATGGTCCACTATCTTATTGTTGACCAGGTCTTCTATTTTACTCTGTTGGTCTATTGGAATTTTGCCTGTCGGATTACCGGCATCGTAATAGCAGAGATCGTCCCGGTATCTTCTTCTGGTAACTTTGGCGTAAGATGGCGGCTCTTTTCCTTTTCCTTCGTCTAGCTTCTCCTTCCTCGTTTTTCGGGGCTTCTTTTGAGATTGATGATTTCGCCGACGTGTTCGTCTTCGGAATATCTGGCTTGGCGTTGTCACCCTTACTCGCAGGATTCTCACTTGAGGTTCCTTTGAGTGAAGTATGGCTTGGCTTCGACTGTGTATTAGAAGACGGGAAGCTCTTTTTCTTCTTAGGTTTATTCTCAGTTGTCAACTCCTCGGGAGACCTGATCCTTTTTGCCTCAGATATCGTGAGAGAGTCCGATTTTTCCTTTGGAGTGTCGTGGGATTGACTAACTATAATTGCCTGAAGCATCTTTTTCAACTTCCTCCTCTGTGCTCCAGAAAGTCTTTTCTTAGTAATAGGTAGTTTAGCTATGCTATCACTCACCTCTTTCACCATTTGCTCTACTTCATCCTTTTTGGGATTTGCTATAATGGTGTTATTATTATCATCTGAGGATTCAGAGTCGGAGCCCTCACCTATATTTAAAGGCTGAGGTAGCTTAGAGCTCTCTCCGAGTACATCCTTCTCTTTCACCCCTATATTTTTGCCAGTGACATGCTGTACACTTGACGCATTGTCCGCCACAGAGGCCAAGGTACCTACCTCCGTAGTAGTATTTTGCTCACGATTGCAGGATGACGACGACACGTGACTCGCGAGTAGATCAACACTTGCCTCCGGTACTGAGTTATTTAGGCCCTGCACCGTAACTTTTGTCTTTTTATTTTTATTTTCCATATTTGTTTTTTCCAGTTTTTGGTCCGCGGGAAATATAATATTCCCATGTGGTGGACTATCTGCCCTCCCTCAGCTTAAGTGAAATTAAAGCTGGGAGAGGACAGATGGTCCATCACCACCCCCTATCCGCCACCCGGAGACGCGCTCGGTAGGAAAAACGGGAAAACTCCCCCGAGTACCATTCGGCTTAGAATCATTTTCTGAGTCGATTTAGCTATGTCCGTCCGTCCGTCCATGTAAACCTTGTAATCAAACTACAGGTCGCAATTTTGAAGATAATTCAATGAAATTTGGTACATGATCTTCTATTGTCTCTGGGATGAAGCTTTTTGAAAATAGTTAGGATCGGTTCATTATTTCACCTAACCCCCATAGAACTGTACCCCTGAATAGGGCTTGTAAACTTTGTAATCAAACTGCAGGTCGCAATTTTGATGATAATTTTAAATCTTCTATGGTACCGGAGACGAAGCCTATTGAAAATGGTTAAGATCGGTCAACTATTTCACCTAGAACCCGACGAATAGAGCTTTCAAGTTCATAATTATGTTTAATATAATCGTATTTTGACAAAAATTCGGATGATAGCGGTATCTGCCATTCTTATTCATTCAATCATAGGCCAAGCCCTCTAGAGATTGGGGCAATGAGGTGCAATATGAATGAATCGCTTAATCACGACATGATAAAAATCTCCGAATGGGGTCGTGTTAACAGAGTGGATTTTAACGCCCGTAAGACTCAATGTTGTTTTTTAACACATAAACGCTTGGTAGATATTGTTGTTCCATCTATATATATGGGTGGTGTAAATAATAAGGAATCAGAAACTCTTGATGTTCTTGGCATGAAAATTCAGTGAAATGTCCGCTGGACTAAACACATTTTTCAAGTGTCGAAAGAAGCATTCAAGTGTCTCGGTGTAAGACATACTTCACTCCATCTGATTTTCTTACTATTTACACCACTTATATCCGACCGAAAATGGAATGTATGAGCCGGAGCTTCGAAGTCTATTTTGGAGCTACTCGACCGCGTACAGGAGAGGGCGAAGGTACTTATCGGTGACAGTAAGGTATCCAACTCTATTGATTCACTGGAGCACCGTCGCAACGTGGGGTGTATTTTACTGTTCTATCGATACTACAATGGAATGTGTTCCTTTGAAATTAGGGAACTTGTTCCCGATACCCGTATATTCTTGCGTAACACACGTCTTTCTTCAAGAACACACCCATTTGTGGTAGATTGGCCAGTGGACCGCACAACACATTACAGGGAAAATTCATTCTTCAGCCGCACTGTTCGTATGTGGAATAAACTTCCTGTGGAGGTATTCCCTGCCACTTTCGATATAAGAAGATTTAAATCAAATGTCCACAAACACTACTCCCTCTATCCTCCTTCCCACAACCTATTTTCCTAGTTCCAACACAATGCTTCGCATAAGTAGGGGTCATCCCCTAAGTGCAAGTTCTTGCCATTATGACTCCCATGAATGTTATAATTATAGGGTCTCGTTTGACCATAGCCCCTATACAACGCCCTCTTCAAAATTTGACTAAACGTCCACAATTTTATTCAACAATAAATGGCTTAAGTATATCTGAGACAAGGAACAATTCAACATAAATGCTTTATTATGAAAACTAAATCACATTTTATCTTTGTGACAGGTGTAGGGTATTATATGGTAGGCCTCGCCCAACTATAATTTCTTACTTGTTATAAAATGCAGTCTTTTCTTAGCATCATATTTGAACTGATCGTAGTAGCAAACAATAAAAGATTTTTATTTTTCTCTTTTTTACTGAATAATACAAGGTATGTATTAGCTTCAAAAATATGCAAATATGTGTTTAATTAAAATGTTTTTAGTGTGAAAAAATTGTGGTCGAAAATATGTTATTTGTGTAGTAAATATTTTGGATAGTCAGACATTTAGTGTAACTTGCAAACAGGGTAGGTAAAAATATCGCTCGCGATCGCTATTTTATTTGTATCGTTCGTTTTAAAATTCAAAATCGCGAGTTTTATTTTCTTACACTCGAGTACAAGCGATATTTACATGTTTTTGTTTTTTCAACTCGCGAGTTAAATTCAAGCCGAAGATCAGCAAAATCCAGTTTCTAGATTACGTATGATCACTTTGAGCTAAAATTTTATTTGTATTTCATTATCGTAACAAAAAAAAATACATTAAAATTTTACTTAAAGTATTTAAACGATCCTAAATCGCTTTGTAAAATTGTATAAGGATCGGTTCATAATTGACCCTACTCCCCATATAAGGTCCCCTTCACAAATGGCTTTAACGCTCATTACTAGCCTAAACTAAAATCGTACTAGAAAATTTGACGGGGATCGGTCCATAATTGACCAAACCTCCTCCCAAATAAGGTCCCTCTCAGAAAATGACTTTAACGCTTTTTACTACGTTAAAAATACAAGTACAGCGACAAAATTCGTTACAAATTTTTCTACCAAATTTTAGGAGGATCAGTCCATAATTGATCCTATCGATATACGTAATATGTATGATGGTAAAATTATACATAGATGTAATAAATGAGAAAATTGTTTTGATAATAACAAAAGCATCGATTCTTAAATATCAAAGTTTATTTATAAGGAAGCATTCCTTTTCGGCAATGTTTTGATGGTGGGTATACAAGATTCGGCCCAGCCTTGTTCAATACAATTTTATTAATTTTCATATAGCTTTGGATTTAATTATTCTAATTATAGGTACTTTTTTAGTTATTAACACCAGTTCTTTCTATAACCGTTGTATGATATTAATATTCTTAAGTTTTTGAAAGTGTATAACTCCTTAATTAGAAGAGAGCAAACAAAAAATAGTATTGCAGTATTAGTGTCAAAAGCAATATCCCGTTTAGGGTCGTTAAGGTTTTTCTATCGTTAGTGACTGTAAATAATTTTAAAAATAATCCATGACTTAGTAATTTCAGATCTTTATAGACGGTTTAATTCCAAGTTATTTAAAAAATGTTCATGAAAGGTAATGTTTTTATTGATTCAAAACAATAAATAAATTAATTTAAATAAATAATAAATTATTTATTTATTAATTTTTTTTTTTTTGTAAAACAGTATTGTACCCCCTTATCAAATACTTCTAACCGAATTAAAATATAAAAAAAGGGATCTGGTAAGTTATATATCTCTTATTTCATCACGCGGTTCCATTAAAAATTTCGATTATTTGCATCCTAAAATATTTTTAAATTTTTGTTTGTTTTGAAACAAAATATCCAATACGGGGTATCGTTTAAAAGGTATTTTAAAGCCGCGTCCAATGATGTATTAATCATAAATAACCGTCTGCTTATAATTGTCATATTCCAAAATATTTAAAACTAGCATACCCTGGATGCTTCGCTACCCTAACTTAAATTAAATACATACAAAATTTTGTTTACTTTTATAAAAAAATTAAAATTGATTAAACATTTTTTTAATGTTTCAGTTTTATACGTTCAATATCACGTGATTAAATTCGCATTCAGTAAGAAGCTGAATGCGAAAGTACTATTGAAAAATACCTCTAATAGATTAATATTCAATCAAAAATTTTATGTTTCTGTGTTCAATATTATATACAATTCAAAAAATATATGTAGTTTGATGAATGAATGAAAAGTACCAAAAATTCCTTTCAGTAGATTCTCATTCACTAAGGCCCTTACATTATAAATTTTATTTTCAACTAGATTTTTGTACCCGGCGTTGCCCGGGGTTTTAAGTGGTTTCATAACATTATACTTAAGTATTCTCCCGTTAGAGTAAACTAAAAAATGTGCTTTATGTCCATAGAACAATTTCTGAAATTTTTCAACATTTAGAAATATACAAATTTCGTTGACTTAAATAACATAACATAGCGTTTACGAAATGAAAAAAGTTTACTCATTTTATTCCTCACTAAGAGATTACTTCACAATTTTTTTCCAATTTACAAAGCTAAAAGATTCCAAAATTATAATTCTAATAATATCTAGTTAGGTAAAACTATAATATACATATTTAACTTAGGAGAAAGAATAATTCTTGACTTAAAGCATAAAGTGCTAATTTTTCCCTAACTTATTCAAGTTTCAAAAAATGCTGAAGGTCTCTTTATAATGGAACTCCTAGCAATTCTTTTGTGATCTTATAAAGCTATAAAAGAAATTTTATTGAATTTGAACAATATTTATAAAAGATACCAACACAGTACCAAAAATACTACCCATACCCTCTTTCTCCATTGAATTATTCAGATTTATGTATTTTGTTTAATATATTTTGTATTATTTCAGAAATCGATGTTGTAGAAGATTTATTGAGAAAATCACGTCAGAGGGGATCCTTTCCCTCTTTAATGATGATTTGCAAAAACATTTTTCAAAAACACATATTTTGACCGATTACGGAAAAATATTAATAAAAAATATATATTTCTCAAATTTCATAAAACTACAAAAAATGTAGCAAAGGAAGGCATAATAAGCCGTTTTTGCACATTTAGTTTGAATTTCTTTTTTATGTTTTTCCCTCTAGGAGTGGACTTTCGAATACACATATCTCTGAAACAAAAAACTCATCGTCTAAAATATTTTTACTTAAGAACGAAAAAAATCAGACTAAAACATAGAAGTACAAATTTTTCCTGTTTTTTCGCCTTTTCTCCTATTTCGAAACGGAACTTTGCTACATAATACATATTTCAGAAAGCTTAATCAGAAATGTTTTTGCTTGAGCACACTGAAAATAATCCATGCTTTTAATTTCGTAACTTATATTTTTGTAATATTTACAAAAATTTCGTGTATAATACGAAATATTACTTAATAAAACCCATTTCTATTTTTACGAAAGTACGAAAACCTTTCGTAATATTTTTTCATAAATTTTAGCGAAATTAAACATAATGATATTATATATAGTATTATCATTAGATAAAAATACAAAATTTTTATAAAATTTAAGAAAAAGTATAATATAAAAAATTGACGCACTGTTTTCATAAAAAAAAAATTAAAAATTCGTGTGGAGAATAATTTTTAACTAATATTAGAAAAATAATTTTAAAATTAACAAAAATGTTTGCATAAATTAATATTTCGTAAATTTTACCATATTTATTAAATATTAAATATTGTCAAAAATTGTTAAAATATTTCTGAAATAAAGTAAAAATTAATTTAAATGTTTTATTATTATTTTTTTAATAATCAACATTTGTAACGTAATCACTGGTGTAGGGCATCATATCGTTAGCCATGATCAACTATAAATTTTTACTTGTTTATTTATTTGTTTTATTATTCACTGCAGTAGTTTGAATTGTCTGAAAATATGAATTTATTGAGTCTCTTTACGCAGCAAATACAGATTTTCCTTTTTTACCGGCTTTTTCCCCTAAGGGTGGGAGTTCTAAATATATGAACATATGTCTGAGACTATCAAAATCATAGTTTATAATATTTTGGCTTTAGAATAGAAAAAATCGTTCTTAAAGCACAAAAGTACTAATTTTGTCAGATTTTCGCCATTTGGCCTATTTTTTGTCCCCTTCGGTCTAATTTTCGCAAAGGCACTTTATTAATTTATATTTCTAACAAATTAAGTAGTTTAATCGAAAATGATTTTACTTAAGGATAGACAAAATCAGTATTTACTATCAATAGTACTCATTTTGCCCGTTTTTCACCCATTTTACCTCCTCCTAGTCTAAGTTCTGAAAAAAATATATAGCATATAACACTCTCCAAGTATAGAGATAACCATGTTCCAAATTTGAAGAAAATCGGTCCAGCCGCTTAGGCGTGATTGACGAACAAACAAACAAACAAACGAACAGACTTACAAAGAGATTTATATATTAGGATATGTATGTTCAATATCGTAAAAATATCAAAAAGTACCATCGGAAAAACGAAAAAGTACAAAAATTTCTCTCAATAAAATCTCATTTGATAAGGACCGTGTGTTCCGGTTAACCATTATAAAGAATCTAAAAGGTACCATTTGAAGAATATAAAAGTACCAAATAGTTCCCACTTACAGAATATTATTTAGTCAAGACCATGTATGTTAAAATAATGTTCCTAGGTTGAATATTTTAGAAAATTAAAAAAGTACCATTTATGAGATAAAAAGTACTAAAAAGTTCTCTCTTAAAGAATCTGAGGACCGTGTATGTTTAATAATTATGTGTTTTGAATTCATATTATAGAACATACAGAGTATCATTTGAAGAATGAAAAAGTACCAAAAGTGGAAGAAATTCTACCTTAGTGGAAAGTACTAATAAAAATAGTACAATTTTTCCCCTTTTCGCTTAGCAATATACTTTTTTGAGAATTAAGTTTACAAAATGTTCCGTACTTATGTAAAACTATATATCACAGATAAAACTCAAACGATTCAAATCTGCATTCATTTGTTCCAGAAAAATAATGCTTTCAAAAAGTACCAAACAATTTACTCGAATTTGATCATATATAGATCTTAGTAGTGGAATTCCAAAATAATATACCAACAGCTTATTTTGTGTGAGTAAATAAACTACTCTTTAAAATTTTATTAAAACTGGCTCAATGAGTTTGAATAAAATTAAATTTCCCGATTTTTCCCTTTTTGGTACTTTTTTCCCCAGTGAAATAGCAAAAATTTTATTACAATAAATATTACAGAGTTAGTCCGTAATTTAATAGGAATAATTCAATTTGGGAGATGTATCCAAAATATTTATAAAAATTTTATTATGTTAATTAGTTCAAAAGTTATAAAGGGCCAAAAAAGGTACCAAAATCACAATTGTTATACATTTTTACCCCTTAAAATTAGGAATTTGAAAAAAGTACCAGACACCCATCTGCTCATTTTAAGAGTAGATACAGGTGCTACTCTTAATATTGTGTAAGATAATTAAGAAAACCTGTTTTACCCATTTTTTCCCTTTTTACCCGTAAATGTACAAATTTTCAAAAATCCCTCCTTAGTGGATCTACATAACCAAAAACACATCTACTGTCAAAATTTCATGATTCTAGGTTCAGCCGTATGGGCTGTGCGATGATGAATCAGTCAGTCAGTAACGCTACTCTTTTATACATATAGATTGTTAGGGTTTTTACTAATAAAAATAAAATGTATGCACAATTTTGCAAATTTTGCGCACCACTAGAGTGGCTTCAAAAAACCTTTCAAATGATACCACATACTGTATATATTGTTTAAGAAATGCTGTATAATTAAAAAAAATAACTAAAAAGGGACTTTTATATAACCGGTTCAGCTCACGAACGGCCATCGATAGACTAGAAATATTTTGGGAACAATTATAAACAAAGATTTTTTGAAGCTTTGCAAAATATTGAATTTAACATGAAGGATCGTGTTCCCATACGATATTTTCTTTAAAACTGTCCAGCTCACGAATGGACAACACTTTTGGGTAACATCATAGTGGGAAAGTATAAGAAATATATTGTTTACCTTTTTATTGAAATGGGTACACAGAAAAAAATGGAATTCAAAATCAAACAAAAAATTCATAAAGCCAAGTATTTTTTTTACTAAAATAGGACCTATCACGAAATTCGTAAAATCAAGTACTCAAATTCGTAAATTCTTTATTGAAAAAATTTCAGGATTTTTCTTATTAAAATAATATACTATTTACGAAAAACATTAATAAATAATCGCAACATTTCCAAACAATTATTTTACTGAAACAATAACACAAGTTATTAGTATTTGTACTGAAATTCAAGCAAATATGTTATCTGAAACAGTTAAATTATTTATTGTATTTTGGCAATAATAATAAGAAAATTTTTTATTGAATCTATAAAAATTTTGTTAAAAAATATATACTAAATTTTAACAAAAATTTTACAAAAAATATTTAAAACTAAAAGTAGTAAAAAAATTACATATATACTTACAACATTTTTAAGAAAACGTTTCTAATTCTAGAAACTATTATTTTGTACTGTGAAAACTGAAACACTTATACATTAAATGTTATAAACCAAATAAGAATTATATCAATTCATTTTAGTACATTCCAAAACTGGTTTTATTGTTGTATTCCATATGCTGACATAAAAATAAAACTCAAACAAAAACATTTATTGAATCAGTAAAAATATTTACTGAAAGTTAAATTTATTTCAATAAAGTGTTTGTTAGAAAATATTTTCCTTCTGTGTGAACATCAAACAAATTCGTTATAAACCCAAATAAAAATATTTATAAAAATCGAAATTAAATTTAAGCAAACGATTGTTAAGAAAAAAATTGTGCATATTTTTTTCTGTGTATGTTTTTATATGTAGTTATGTATGTACATTCGAATGATTCAAGCTTGTATGAAGGAAAAAAATGTTTATCTGACAGGCCGTCCCCCCTCTAGAATTATTCTATGGATTGTAAAACTATGTTATACAAACAATTAGGCTGATAGGATAACGTTAACAGGTTATTGTAAAGGAATCGTAATGTACCTGCGATCAGGGTTTCAAAAAACTGCTAATTGCAGTCGCAAATTACTAAATATTTGACTAAATTTAGTACCATGCTTAAAAAATAGTAACTCGTTAAAATTTCCCCTTACAAGCTAACTGAAGTCAGTCAACTGTGTCAACACATTGCTGCAATAACTTGCAAGTGGTTTTGTTTTTCTTCAGCAGCCACACACACAAGCAGCGGCCATGTTAAGTTTTTCAACTCAGCCGAACTGAACACAACGACTGAACAGTAAACAGTTTTGCGTGTGCTGCTTACGTATTGCTTAGTTTTTGGTTTCGTTTTCTTACTAAGGGACGTAAAAAAAAACTGATAGTTTGACTGGTTAGTACAAATCAAGCCGACTGAACAATAAAACTTGATGGGTTGTTTGTTCAGTAAGACTTTGTTATTGTATGCAATTTGTTTTAGTATATTGTATGTTTTTGTGTTTAATGTTGGCAAAAGTAAATAAAGTAATTGATAATTATTGCTAATAGAAATTGTTAATTAATTTAAAATTTATAAAATTATAAATTACTATACTTATAAATTTAGATATTTTCTTTAAATAAAAATTGATTTAAATTTAAGCATTTTGATGATTTTTTAGTGAGATTTTGTTATTGTATGTATGTATATTAGGGTGGGTCGAAAATAGGCTTTTCGCTCGGATCAACATCTAATAGTGAAATTGTGTTGTATTTTAACGTCAAATGGAAGACTGTAAAATATTATTCAATTATTTTGAGGGTAAGAGCCCGCGCATCGCCGCCAAAGTTTGCAAATGCGTTTATATGGGAAAAATGGCACTTTTTGGAGTTTTTTCACAAAATGAGGCTTTAAGTATTAATTATTGCACCATTTTATAGCAAAATCGTAATGTCTACAAAATTGTCTTTCCAAAAAGATGGAAAAACTCAAAATTCGTTAAACAAATTTTGAGTTATTTTCCCCCGAGAATTTTGTGTT
Source organism: Lucilia sericata (assembly GCF_015586225.1). Lineage (NCBI taxonomy): Eukaryota > Metazoa > Arthropoda > Insecta > Diptera > Calliphoridae > Lucilia > Lucilia sericata. The sequence continues at coordinate 33,975 of NW_023995342.1, read as the reverse complement.
TCTGAAGACATATAAAAGTAAATATAAGAAAATTTTTGTTAGTTTTGAAAAATTTTACAAAAAAATATTATGTTTATCTTTATAAGGTTCATAAATGTGCTAGTACGAATTTTTGTTCAAATTGGATAACACTTACTCGGTTTAGTCTGTGGTCAAAAAAGGGCCATTATTTTAACAGCATCTCCAAAACTCCATTTTCAAACTTTAAAAAAAATTTGTTAAATGGATTATTAAAAATGAAAGTTTTCTATGCTGGATATTATAAAGAATATATAAGAATTAAACACAGAAAGAATGAGCTTAATACCTCTCATAGTTTTACCGTACCTGCGATGTGAATTTGAAGGATTTCGGGAAAAAGGCAATTTTTGCCAATAATTAAGTAAAAATTATATTATTACCAATTGTTGCTTAATTTTGATCAATTAAATTGCGATTATTATTTCCGAGTCCATGAAAAATTATTTCTGATAAATTTCCGAAATTAAAAATCATTAACCCTCTAAAAACCGGGGTCAAAATCAAGTTTTTGTATATTTAATATAAATAGCAAAATATTGTGTATTTAATTATGAATTGATTTTGACAAACTACACGAAAATATATCCAGAAATCTAGGAATCAAACTTCTTCAAAAATTAACCCTCTTTCATACTTGGGGTCAATTCAAGACCGATTTTTTAAACACTACAAAAAACACTTTTAAAAAGGAATTTTCTAAAATTAACTTTCTTTAAGATTTAATGGATTGAATTTGAATGTAGTAAAAATAACTTCTAAGAAGTTTCATCAATATCCATCAACAAATTAACAACATCATGCTCTTATTTCTTCAAGAACATAAAATTCAAAAATTTGATTTTGACACCGGTGTTTAGAGGGTTAATGATTTTTAGTTTCGAAAATTTGATTAGAACTAACTTTCCATGGATTCGGAAATAATAATCGCAATTTACTTGATCAAAATTAAGCAACAATTGGTAATAATATAATTTTTACTTAATTATTGGCAAAAATTGCCTTTTTCCCGAAATCCTTCAAATTCACATCGCAGGTACGGTAAAACTATGAGAGGTATTAAGCTCATTCTTTCTGTGTTTAATTCTTATATATATCCTTTATAATATCCAGCATAAAAAACTTTAATTTTTAATAATCCATTTAACAAAATTTTTTAAAGTTTGAAAATGGAGTTTTGGAGATGCTGTTAAAATAATGGCCCTTTTTTGACCACAGACTAAACCGAGTAAGAGTTATCCAATTTGAACAAAAATTCGTACTAGCACATTTATGAACCTTATAAAGATAAACATAATATTTTTTTGTAAAATTTTTCAAAACTAACAAAAATTTTCTTATATTTACTTTTATATGTCTTCAGAATCCCAAAATTCTCGGGGGAAATTTTAATAACTCAAAACTTTTTTAACCAATTTTGAGTTTTTCCATCTTTTTGGAAAGACAATTTTGTAGACATTACGATTTTGCTATAAAATGGTGCAATAATTAATACTTAAAGCATCATTTTGTGAAAAAACTCCAAAAAGTGCCATTTTTCCCATATAAACGCATTTACAAACTTTGGCGGCGATGCGCGGGCTCTTACCCTCAAAAAATTGAATAATATTTTACAGTCTTCCATTTGACGTTAAAATACAACATAATTTCACTATTAGATGTTGATCCGAGCGAAAAGCCTATTTTCGACCCACCCTAATATACATACATACAACATACAATAACAAAATCTCACTAAAAAATCATCAAAATGCTTAAATTTAAATCAATTTTTATTTAAAGAAAATATCTAAATTTATAAGTATAGTAATTTATAATTTTATAAATTTTAAATTAATTAACAATTTCTATTAGCAATAATTATCAATTACTTTATTTACTTTTGCCAACATTAAACACAAAAACATACAATATACTAAAACAAATTGCATGCAATAACAAAGTCTTACTGAACAAACAACCCATCAAGTTTTATTGTTCAGTCGGCTTGATTTGTACTAACCAGTCAAACTATCAGTTTTTTTTACGTCCCTTAGTAAGAAAACGAAACCAAGAACTAAGCAATATGTAAGCAGCACACGCAAATCTGTTTTTACTGTTCAGTCGTTGTGTTCAGTTCGGCTGAGTTGAAAAACTTAACATGGCCGCTGCTTGTGTGTTTGGCTGCTGAAGAAAAACAAAACCACTTGCAAGTTATTGCAGCAGTGCGTTGACACAGTTGACTGACTTCAGTTAGCTTGTGAGGGAAAAATAAATACTTGAACTTTCTTCAGTTCGGTCGACATTTAAAAAAATAAAACTAAATATTAAACCCTGCCTGCGATACGTATTAATTCTTAACTGTTACACATTTTACATAAAGTATTATCAGAATATTATAGCTCAGATAATATAAAATATATATCCGAAGTTTTATTAAAATCGGACATTCTTAACCTATAAACTGTGGAGTTCAAAAGTCAAATTTTGCAATATATTAGAATTCATATCGAAATAATATTTATTTGTCTGCCATCTTTACCAAAAATGACTGGAATTTATTGTATATAGTCTGATATTTAAAATAGAGTGAAAAAAGGTAGATTAACCCTTTAAGGCACTTGGGAACAATTTAACACCAAAGTTCAAAAAACGGCCGTTGAAAAAATCAAACTTTTTTGACCATAGCTGAGAACGAGTTAGTGTTATCTTATAAGGGCAAAAATAATATTCGAGTAATTCTAGATATATTTTAAGTAACAAAATGCTTTTTTTAGAATATATCCCGAAAAAAGTAAATTTTTTTGTCACATTACGAATTTATTTGCTGTGAGACACGTTAATGGCCTGAGGAATTTGCTATAACTTTTAAAGTTTTTAAGCAATTTTTGTGTTTTATGTTTCCGAAATGCTTACTCTGTGCACATTACGATTCCTTTACAATAAAGATAACAATTTATTACTGAATGGCCAAATTTGAGCAAAAACTGAAAAAAATCGATATTTTCCCCTTGTAAATGCACTTGGAAACATCAGAGCCGTTGTGACACCTGTTAACGTTATCCTACCAGCCTAATTTTTTGTATGACATAGTTTTACAACCCAAAGAACCATTCTAGAGGGGGGACGGGCAAAATTCGCAACTTCCTTTTTTTGGAGCACTCTAATGTACACATGCAAGTGATCTTGAAAAAATTATTGATTTATTAAATTATTGATTGTGAGTCAAATGGTTTGAAAAATTTTATTATGGAGATAATAAAACACGTGTGGAATGGTTATATATATTAGGCTTCACGCAATACTTTTGAAATTGTGATATCATACCTTTTATGACAGTTTTTGGAACAGCGCTAATATTGGCGTAATTATTTTGTTAAAATTTCAACTCCTTCATCTGCATATCTGCGGCCAAAATACCGATTTTGGGCGACATTTTTTTTTAATCTGAAAACTGCTGTACATATTTCAAATCTGACTTTAGTATACTATTCTACAGGAAAATTTAAGATATATAAACTTAATTTGACAGAATTTAGATGCACTATAAATGCATGAGAGCAAAAGAAAAAATGCAATTAAAAAAAAAAAAAAAATCAAAACCTGATTTACGAATGATAGTAAATATAATATTCAATGCCCTTAAAAAAATAGTGTTAAAATTTTTAATTTATTGTAATCCCTTTAGGAGTTATGATGGTTATAATGTTTCCCATCAAACAATGGTGTTTTTCATCATCATCTCCGAATTTAATAAAACTCCATCGAATTAATGTTCCATATATAACTTGTATAATGACAAATTTTGGGCCTTATAACTTTCGTGGTTTTCAAAATATGGCGTTGTAAAGTTTAAAATCTGAAAATTTAAAGTCTCATCACATCTAAAGGGTTAATGATAAAATTTTTGTTTTTTGCACCATTTGTCTCAGCAAAAAGAATACTTTGATTATGCACAAAGAAAAAAATTTCTTGAAATATTTTTTGAAAAAAGTGCATCTTTGGATAATACTAAATGCACTTTTGAAGCATTATAAAAGTGTGAAATTAAGCTCATTCTTATTGATTTTTCCTATAAAATCAATTATTAAAGCATGATTTACTATAAATTCTACAGTTTCTGCTTTGTAAAAAATGACGCTCAAAATCAGTGGTTTCCGCCTCAGATTTGCAGAGGAAGGAGTTGGAATTTTGAAAAAATTATTACAGCATAGTAATTACTGATGCAAAAACCTTCTAAAAAGTTGTGATATCACAAAAACGGGAAACATTTTATTTTTTGAAACGAAGCCTAATATATATATAGTTTTTATATGTATGTATGTATGTATGTATGTATGTATGTATGTATGTATGTATGTATGTATGTATTGTATGTATGTATGTATGTATGTATGTATGTATGTATGTATGTATGTATGTATGTATGTATGTATGTATGTATGTATGTATGTATGTATGTATGTATGTATGTATGTATGTATGTATGTATGTATGTATGTATGTATGTATGTATGTATGTATGTATGTATGTATGTATGTATGTATGTATGTATGTATGTATGTATGTATGTATGTATGTATGTATGTATGTATGTATGTATGTATGTATGTATGTATGTATGTATGTATGTATGTATGTATGTATGTATGTATGTATGTATGTATGTATGTATGTATGTATGTATGTATGACAGCAAAAGAAAAAATGCAATTAAAAAAAAAAAAAATCAAAACCTGATTTACGAATGATAGTAAATATAATATTCAATGCCCTTAAAAAAATAGTGTTAAAATTTTTAATTTATTGTAATCCCTTTAGGAGTTATGATGGTTATAATGTTTCCCATCAAACAATGGTGTTTTTCATCATCATCTCCGAATTTAATAAAACTCCATCGAATTAATGTTCCATATATAACTTCTATAATGACAAATTTTGGGCCTTATAACTTTCGTGGTTTTCAAAATATGGCGTTGTAAAGTTTAAAATCTGAAAATTTAAAGTCTCATCACATCTAAAGGGTTAATGATAAAATTTTTGTTTTTTGCACCATTTGTCTCAGCAAAAAGAATACTTTGATTATACACAAAGAAAAAAATTTCTTGAAATATTTTTTGAAAAAAGTGCATCTTTGGATAATACTAAATGCACTTTTGAAGCATTATAAAAGTGTGAAATTAAGCTCATTCTTATTGATTTTTCCTATAAAATCAATTATTAAAGCATGATTTACTATAAATTCTACAGTTTCTGCTCTGTAAAAAATGTCGCTCAAAGTCAGTGGTTTCCGCCTCAGATTTGCAGAGGAAGGAGTTGGAATTTTGAAAAAATTATTACAGCATAGTAATTACTGATGCAAAAACCTTCTAAAAAGTTGTGATATCACAAAAACGGGAAACATTTTATTTTTTGAAACGAAGCCTAATATATATATAGTTTTTATATGTATGTATGTATGTATGTATGTATGTATGTATGTATGTATGTATGTATGTATGTATGTATGTATGTATGTATGTATGTATGTATGTATGTATGTATGTATGTATGTATGTATGTATGTATGTATGTATGTATGTATGTATGTATGTATGTATGTATGTATGTATGTATGTATGTATGTATGTATGTATGTATGTATGTATGTATGTATGTATGTTTGTTTGTAGGATAAAATCTGAGTGGAATATGGAATCATTAATCTCTGAGCCAATTATTGAATCAAAATAAAACCTAATTGCTTTATTTTGTTTGCTCAGTATTATCGCAAAACCCCAATAGGAAATTTGATAGGAAAAAAGAAAAGAAATGAATAAATAATTAAATATTAGAAGTTTGAAATAAAGATCTTTTATTGAACAATAAAGCAAGAAGACCCAAGCCCTTGGCTTTGGGGGAAACACCATGGTAGCCATTTTCAAACCAACTGACACGGCCATTTTGACGTGTTTTCACAGCATTTTACTTCAATATATGATAAAAAAAGGGCAAATTATTGTCGATATTAAGACTTTTGGCATTAACATTGCCGCCCACCTTGCAGGATATATGCAACAAAATTTTAACAAAGTCAGCTTGGCCACGACCACGATGTTGTTTCCTGAATATAATAAGATAGAAATGAGAATTTGTTAAATATACTTCATTATTAATTCGTAATTCATTATAAACTTATATTAATGGACAATTCATTTATGGTTTATACTCTAAAAAATCACAATATGTATTATGGTGTAAAGATACAGTTTGTATTTTGCTGTATCCTGCCTAAAAAGTGCATTTTCTAAAATTTATAGTGTGCATGGACCATATATTGTCCATCCGAAAACTGTGCTCTGCGCTGTAGGAAAACCTGTCCTGGAAAAAACTCCTTGACATATTACCTTTGGATAGATATCTACTCCTATTATAATGTCAACTGGACCAGATACATAGAAATTTGAATCTGCTAGGAACAAATCCTTAAATTCCTTTCTATAGGATTCTGAAAGAGATTGTGCTGGTGTTCGAAGAGAAATGCGATTGTCAACTCTAAAGGTGCCTTCTATTTTGGATGACGTGTCATAACGCGATTTAAGAACAATTGGACATATGGTCTCTTCGTTTAACGTATATGCTCTTAGCTTCAATTTATCAATCAATCCTTTCGACACACGACTAAGATTACAAGCTATACAATAGGCCTAGTTATCAAACCGCGTTGAGTCAAAACATCAGCAACCCTTACTTACTTACCAGGATAAGATTTTACAATTCGACCAAGCCGCCAAGAATTTGGTGGAAGATTCTCATCTTTGACCACTACCATAACACCTTTTTCTAGGTTGAGTTCAGGTCTCTGCCATTTTATTCGTTTGTTCATCTCCGTAAGGTATCCATCTACAATAAAAATTTTGATGTATTAGCTTCAGACGTTGCCAACGGTTTGTTAAAGACACGGCTGAATCATTAATTTGAGGATCGACTGGAGCTAAAATCGGATTTCCAATGAGAAAATGTCCGGGGGTTAAGGAGCATAAATCAGATGGATCGGTCGAGATAGAAGAAATTGGAAGAGAATTCAAACAAGACTCAATTTTGAACAAAAGCGTGGAAAATTCTTCACATGTGTATTTATAACACCCATCGATCTTTCGGAAATGGGTCTTGAAGGTTTTTACACCTGCCTCCCATAGTCCGCCCATGTGAGGTGCTCCTGGTGGAAAAAAATGCCATGAAATATTTTGAAGAGCGTAATTGGCCAATATGCGCTGCTGGAAGTCTGTATAAACTCTTTTGCTAATACTTTAGAAGCCCCGACGAAGTTTTTACCCTTGTCTGAATGAATATGAAATGTACAACCTCTACGTGAAACGAAGCTCTACTAAAAGTCGCTAGAAATGCCTGTGTGGATAATTCAGAGGTTTCTTCCAAATGGATGGCTTTGGTGGAAAAGCATACGAATACACAAACATATCCCTTAGAAATACGACATGCGCGACCGAAATAGCTTTTGATATCAAAAGGTCCTACGAAATCCAGACCGGTATGTGTGAATGGACGAGTTATCTTAGCTCTCGTGGATGGCAAGGTCGCCATTATTTGCTGCTGACACCTCTTCTTGTATATAATACAGGTTTTGCACTTGTTAATCGTGGATTTTATTAAATTCTTTGCCTTTGGAATCCAGTAATGAGTCCTTAACAAACGCAGTACTAGTTGATTACCTCCATGCAAACTTACATCATGAACAAATTTGACGAGAAGTTTCGAAAATTGAGAGTTATTCGGGATTATAATAAGATGCCTTTCATTGTAGGTTAGTCCAGGGGAAGATTCAAGGCGTCCACACGATCGAATTATACCTTCTGTAACCCAAAAAGGGTTTAAATTCAAAATACTACTGGATTTTAAAAGATATTGGTTATCTGCGAGAGCTTTATATTCATTAGGATACCAAGCCTTTTGACAAGCAGAGATAAGTATGTCTCGAATAAAAATAATCACTGAACTTGAAAGAACTATCGAATCTTTAACGAAACTTGAACGATAACTACTATGTGTTCTATAGTAGAACCAATAAACGCACGCTAAGACCCGCATAGCTCTGTTATAGGAGTAAAATCGTTCTAACAAGTCCTCAAAGTCTGAAAAATATGAAAAATGCACCTTAACTGACTTAACTTCTTGCAGAGTTTCAGTAATTTTGGACAAGTCTGAACTAGGCCAGACTTTTTCCTTTTTGAGCCATTGGCTTTTTCCTTTTTGAGCCATTGTGGTCCGAACCACCATAGTTCATTATTCACTAAAGCCTCTGGGTAAACACCACGGCTAGCATTATCGGCTGGATTTGTTTCAGAGTTGACATGGTTCAATTTTGAGTATTGTAAGACTTGAGTAATTTTAGACACTCTGTTTGCAACAAATGTTAACCAATTACAAGGTGGTTTGGCTAACCAAGACAAGACGATGGTTGAATCAGTCCAGCAAAAAATGGAATAGTTCTCGACAACTAGTTTTGGTACTAACTTTTCTATCATATCTGCTTATAGAACTGCTCCGCAGAGTTCTAGTCGAGGTATCGGAAGAGTTTTAATGGGAGCAACTTTAGTTTAAGACGCAATAAGATGGGTTGTAACGAGATTACGATCTGCTACACGAACGTACAATGACGCAGCGTATTCTTTTTCAGAATCCATGGAATTGGATCTCGGCTTTAGGACAATAATCAATCCATCGGGGAATGCGAATATTACTGATGCATTGAAAGTTTTTCCATTGATGTAACGTGTCAGAAGAAATTACTTCGTCCCAACCAGTACCCTTTATCCAAATCTTCTGAATCAACATTTTGGCAAGGACAACACAGGGTGCTCACCACCCAGCAGGATCGAACAATCTGGCTATTTGAGATAGAACTTCACGCTTCGTAAAGTTACAAGATTCCGGAAATGCATCTGCCACGAAGAACAACTCATCCGAACAAGCATTCCATCGGATTCATAAAGTTTTTGTGGAACTACTGTCTTCGAATTCTAAAAAATTCTTATGAAGAAGATGATCCGGTGGAATGTCTGATATAATGTCTTTAGAATTGGATGTCCACTTTCTTTAAGAAAAGCCGGCGGATTCTAGAGCTTGAACTCATTTTTTGCTTTTATGGAATCTTTTTTTGTATGAGCTCCAGTGAGGACATCATCAACGTACATCGAATTCCTCAGAATACTACTAGCAATGGAATAGGTGGACTAAACATCATTGGCCAACTGAAGTAAGGTTCGTATGGCAAGGTACGGCGCGCAATTAATCCCATATGTAACAGTTTTTAATTCATAATCGCAAATAGCTTCATTTGGAAGACTACGAAACACGATTCTTTGCAATAGGGTATGATCTTTGTTTACTAAAATCTGCCTAAACATTTGTTGAATGTCGGCATTAAATACGAATTGGAAAAAACGCCATCGAAGAATAAGAACTATGAGATCATTTTGTAGAACTGGTCCTATGTGCAGCAGAGAATTCAAACTTTGCCCATTGGATGAAGGAGCCGAAGCATTGAAAACTACACGAACTTTCCTAATGACACTATCGGGTTTGATAACCGCATGATGAGGAAGGTAATATACATTATGATTGTCAGGAAAATTCGATAAATCGATTTTGAACATGTGATCAAGCTCCTCGTACTCTCGGATTACATTGTAGTATTGAATTTTGAGACTAGGATTTCGAATTAGTCTTGCTTTATTGCGAAAGAACTGTGCCATGGCACTGGACCTAGATTGTCCTATGTTCAAAGATTTTGAGAAATCTTTTTTGAATGGAAGAGAAACTATATATCGTCCATTAGCATTTCTTTTTGTAGTTCGAAGATACAACTCCTCACAGGCTTCATCGGAGGCAGACATAAATCTCATCTTCGGAAGATCCTCCTCCTCCCAAAAACGTGAAATTTCCTTGTCTAAGGAAATTTCACAGAAATGTGAATTGACTGTTAAGGTCGGACTAGAGTGAGAGGAAACATGCCTAGTTAGAATTCATCCGAAGATAGTTTCTTGGGCTAAAAGGACTGACAAACATGATGCATAGTCCCAGAACGAACAACTAATGGAAAAATATCTCCTCCGATTAACATGTAAATCTTCGAACTGGAGTAAAAATTAGGATCTGCTAACGGAATTTCAGGCATGGAATTCTTTTGGACATAATTGGCACTTTGGGATTGAAACATTTGTTTGAAAGCTATGAACCCTTTTGTTTAAGTTTGAATTCGACTGATTCTTGGACTTTGAATCATTGGGTTTTGTATTATGAGAACCAGGAATTTCGGAAACAAACTCCAGTGTTCGATATCTTCTGGTGAGGAAACCATCCAAATCTAACCATTTTGAAGAGTGGTCGTATCCTCTAACTCTTGTTCCCAGAGTGTTAGAGTAGTTTCAGGTAGCCTATTAGTACAAAGAAACACGAAAATGATATCCCAGCTAACAACATCTATGTTATGGAGTTTCAGGATAGAGATACATGAATTGATGTCTCTTTGTAACTTCCTAGGAGTCCTGCCTGATTCTGAGTTGACGGACTTAAGATTAAACAAGATTTTTAGCTGCCCATTTACCAAAACCCTGCCATTATCATATCTCAAACACAAATCATTCCACGCTAAATCGAATCCTTGATTAGTCAGTGGACACTTTTGGACAATGTCTTTAGCCTCACCTTTTGTCTTTTGAATTAAGAAAAACAAATTTTCAACGTTACTAGACCTAGAATTAGAAACAATAGCTGTGAACATGTCACAGAAAGTGGGCCTGGAAGCATAATCGCCACTGAAGGTTTCGATTTCGACAAGAGGTAAGTGGAGACCACGTTCCCGAGATATACCTGGGCTATAACCTAGTGGTTGAACCACATCGGTTGTTGATTGCCTATGGAGCGTATCTGAAATTTCAGACAATCTTGTCAAACAGTTACAGAATGTAGTATAAGTGCTCTTATACTTAACCTTGAAAGACTCAAGTTCTAGTGGCTCATCCGACTCTCCTGCTTCCTTTTCGGCTTCTAATAGGGATTTTTCGTAAGCGCTCTTGACTTGATCCCAGTTTGATTTAAGTTCGTTACGATGCACTTCTAGTGCATGAATCGAAGTCTTTGGATACTGGTTATCGTTAAGATCCACTTCGAACTCGACAATATTATCTGATAATCGTATAAAATGATCTAGGGACATTTTGGTATAAGTTCGTATTTAACTAATAAGAAAGAAATGCTTAATAAACAAAAGCCGAAATATTAAGAGAATGGAAGTAAAAGAAAATGAAATAAACTATGCCAAAAGTAATTAATTCTTATGGAAACCGATGAAAATCCTAAAAAATGCTCAACAACAGTAGTCGACCGCAACTGAACAATAAAAATTAAAGTTTTCTTGAAATTTGGCTTTGTAATATGAAATTAACAATAAATATTGTTTTGCAAATGTACTTTATGCAGATGTAGTTATAAATATCGCTAATAAACTGGGATTTATGTATAAACCAATGCATATATTTACAATTCTGCAGCTAAGGGAGATTGTATTAACTTAAATGACTGCACTAAGGATCAGCTGTTATTGGAACTACGTTGAGATAAGGGTCATTAACCTTTTACTTTTCCAATATACCAATGAAAGATTAGGTCGGTTGATGAGATCGATAAACAAATTGTATTTAAAATTCAAAGGTTACAGTGGTAATTGTATATTTTACTATTAGAAAGGTGTTGTCAAACTTTATAAAAAATACATTTGACACAATTGTATTCATAATGTAATACACAATTTTCCAATACAAAGTTTATATTTTAACTTACTGATAACTTGTTTAATCGATGATGGTTTGAATTGACAATAAATTTAAAAATTATCTTTAGCAAATAAAGATGGTAAAACAAATGAACAAACCTATTGTATTTTTTCCAAAAATATATATGTATTGTACATATGTATTGTATATTTCTCATTCAATATTTCCAAAGTAATTATACTCATTGAAGAAAAATAAACACAAAAATAAAAAACCAGTGTTTTCGAGAAGTATTTACCTAAGCTGAATATTATAAACTATTACGGCCAAAATTATTGAATGATTCAGAAAAAATAAGATTTAATATTATCACACGAAAAGTAAACGGATTATAAAAACCACAATATTATTCATATCATTGTTATAATTATCTATAACAAAGTAGAAGTAATAAAAAATTTTAGATCGAAATAATAGTTCTTTACAGTTCTCGATTGCGTAAAATCGAGAAGGAAAAACTATTAAGAAAACTTTGCGTAAGTGAAAAAGGTACTTATAAAAATTAATAATAGTAGTATTGTAAACAAATATAACTATTATATGATTATTATTATTATTTTTTTTAAATATCAATTAATTTGTTTTTATACCCTCCACCACCATCAGTGGTGATAGAGGGTATATATAACTTTGTCATTCCGTGTGTAACACCAAGAAATATTCATCTGAGACCCAACAAAGTATATATATTCTTGGACCTTATGAAATTCTGAGTCGATTTAGCTATGTCCGTCTGTCCGTCCGTCCGTCCGTCCGTCCGTCCGTCTGTCTGTCTGTCTGTATAAAACATTCTCACGTTAACACGAAGCAACAAAAATTAACGAAATTCTCCCAAAATATTTATTATTGTCCTAGACAGTTTGGTATTGAAAATGAGCAAAATCGGTTCACACCGGGAAAAGTTATGAATCAAAATTTGAAACAACCTCGAAAAAAATAAGCATTTTTTACACATTCTGATGTAATTTTCTCGAAAACTGTGAATGATAATTCCATGAAAATCAGCATACATTCGTTTCTATACAAGAGCTTGATTCCCGCTGAAAATTGCCTGAATCGGTCCACAATTTCATATACCTCCCATACAAAAGTACATATTCCCGGAAAATGGGTTTTTTATTAATAACTTCCGTCACAATGTCGAAATCTTTACAAAATTTTACAAATTAAAATCTTATGACAATAGAAATCATTCAGAGAAAAATTTTCTGGATCGGTCCATAATTGGACATAGCTCCAATACAAGGTCCCCTCCCGAAAATAACTTAAACGCACATAATTCATTTCTAAATCAAGTTATCTATATAAAATTTGGTACAAGTATTGCCCTCACATACAGAAGTATTACTTTGACATTTTTTTTTCCATCGGTCCATAATTGGTCATAGCTCCCATACAAGGTCCCCTCCCGAAAATCACTTAAACGCGCATAACTCATTACTAACATAAGACATCCATATACAATTTGGTACAAGTATTACTCATGTGCACAGAAATATTATTGTGAATTTTTTTTCCGATCGGTCCATTATTGGTCATAGCTCCCATACAAGGTCCTATCCCTAAAATCACTTAAACGCGCATAACTCATTACAAAATTAAGATATCCATATAAAATTTGGTACATGTATTACTCTCACATACAGAAATATTACTGAGAAATTTTTTTTCTGATCGGTCCCATACACGGTCCCCTCCCGAAAATCACTGTGGAATTTTTTTCCTATCGGTCCATCCTTGGTCATAACTCCCATGCAAGGTTCCCTCCCGAAAATCACATAAACGCACATAACTCATTACAAAATATTGATATCCATACATTTAGCACAAATATTGCTCTTATATACATAAATTACACTATAAAATTGTTTTACGATCGGTCCATACTTGGTCATAGCTCTCATACTAGGCCCCCTCCAGAAAATTACTTAAATGTACAATATTAATTACCAAATAATGATATAGATATAGAATTTTGAAATTTTGTTTTTATATACACAAGGTCCTCTTTCGAAAATCTCTTAAATGCACATTACTCATTACCAAATAAAGCTATTGATACAAAAATTCTATTTCAAGATTTTTGCACGATCGGTTCATAACACACATTACTTATTACTAAATTACGATATAGATACAAAATTTTACTGAAATATAGCTTTCATTTCCAGAAGTTTTGCTTAACGAATTTTTTACGATCGGTCTATAATTGGTCATATCTCCCATACTAGGTCCTGCCCCTAAAACCGTATTTAACTAGTTGCATTATCAATTTGTGTAGAACAAAATTATATATATGTATTTTGATAATCCTTAAATCTTTCACACACATGCATACATGCAAATTAATAAAAATCGCCAAGCGTTGGTAATGTTCAATAAATCTTGGAATTGTAATAGATTTGAGCTGTTTGAATCTACGGATTTTTCTATTTAAGATATGAGAAAACTTTTTTCTACAAATATTTGATCAATTAGAAAAGTATTAATATAAAAGCAGCTGGTGGAGGGTATTGAAGATTCGGCTCAGCCGAATATAGCACTCTAACTTGTTATAATAGGTGAATGTTGAAATATGTTGCAGCGGCAATACTGAATAAACAATATAGGGAGTTAAAGCTCACAACAATATAGTAAGAGATATATAAAAGGGACAGTACAAGAGAGACTAAAACTCTTGAGTGATAATTTTAGAGCTCAAAAAGTAACGTGAACCATAAAGAAATAAACCCTACATCGGCAGAGAGTAAAAAATAAGTTCTCTTACTGGTTTTTATCGTTTTTTATACATGTGTAAGCATACATGCGTGTGAAATTAAGAGTGCAAGAAAGCTCTTAACAAAGCTCTTTGCCGATCAGGGAAATAAACACAGATGGCGACATGGCTCTCCTTAAAAAGTACTCTTAAGCTCAGTGACGTCATCAGTGCCTAAAACTGATTGTATGATATGAAAATTGTATGTGATTTATAATAGAAAAGTAAATAATTATGTTGAAAACTTATTTATGTCTAATAAAATAAAATGTAATTTACGTTTTATGTTATTATGAATATTTAACTTATTTAAATATTTAACTTATTTAAATATAATAGGGACTAATCTATTTATTACAGAAATCATTTGCTTCATACTAAACCATTTCGAATTGTAAATTGTTTTCAAAGTCTTCGGTTTTGAAATGCTCCATACAGATTTTAGACGTTTTAACGTTAATTTTTTTATTGCGGCAATAAAAACTTATCCATTGCGTTAATAAGCTAGAATCTGAAGGAAAGTTAAAAAAACTTATTGGACACGATTTTGATTTTTTATTATTAATATTATTGCAATATTTGACTGCACACCACATTTTAATTTTTAATTTACTTATTTTTATTTTTTCACTATTTGTTTTCAAATTTCATGTGAAAAGTAAGTATTTTACATTTAAAACATAGCAAAACAAGCACTGTTGACGTCACGAAAAAAGAGTAAAAGAGTACATTAAAATAACTGAATTGTCGGTGTCGCAATCTTGTTTATTTCATTCATGAACGTGAACTATAGAGCCTACATCGGCAGAGAGTAAAAAATAAGTTCTCTTACTGGTTTTTATCGTTTTTTATACATGTGTAAGCATACATGCGTGTGAAATTAAGAGTGCAAGAAAGCTCTTAACAAAGCTCTTTGCCGATCAGGGCTATAAGGTATTAAATTTATATTACAAGAGTGTACTGTGAGTAGTAAGTGGTAATAAGTAAGAGATGAGGATTACAAGAGCACGAAAATACTAGAATACTCAAGAGCAGTGTTGCCAGAACTCCCTCAGAATAAAGTGCAAAATGACGGTCAAAAAAGTGCAAAAAAAAACAAGTTAGAGTGCTATATTCGGCTGAGCCGAATCTTCAATACCCTCCACCAGCTGCTTTTATATTAATACTTTTCTAATTGATCAAATATTTGTAGAAAAAAGTTTTCTCATATCTTAAATAGAAAAATCCGTAGATTCAAACAGCTCAAATCTATTACAATTCCAAGATTTATTGAACATTACCAACGCTTGGCGATTTTTATTAATTTGCATGTATGCATGTGTGTGAAAGATTTAAGGATTATCAAAATACATATATATAATTTTGTTCTACACAAATTGATAATGCAACTAGTTAAATACGGTTTTAGGGGCAGGACCTAGTATGGGAGATATGACCAATTATAGACCGATCGTAAAAAATTCGTTAAGCAAAACTTCTGGAAATGAAAGCTATATTTCAGTAAAATTTTGTATCTATATCGTAATTTAGTAATAAGTAATGTGTGTTATGAACCGATCGTGCAAAAATCTTGAAATAGAATTTTTGTATCAATAGCTTTATTTGGTAATGAGTAATGTGCATTTAAGAGATTTTCGAAAGAGGACCTTGTGTATATAAAAACAAAATTTCAAAATTCTGTATCTATATCATTATTTGGTAATTAATATTGTACATTTAAGTAATTTTCTGGAGGGGGCCTAGTATGAGAGCTATGACCAAGTATGGACCGATCGTAAAACAATTTTATAGTGTAATTTATGTATATAAGAGCAATATTTGTGCTAAATGTATGGATATCAATATTTTGTAATGAGTTATGTGCGTTTATGTGATTTTCGGGAGGGAACCTTGCATGGGAGTTATGACCAAGGATGGACCGATAGGAAAAAAATTCCACAGTGATTTTCGGGAGGGGACCGTGTATGGGACCGATCAGAAAAAAATTTCTCAGTAATATTTCTGTATGTGAGAGTAATACATGTACCAAATTTTATATGGATATCTTAATTTTGTAATGAGTTATGCGCGTTTAAGTGATTTTAGGGATAGGACCTTGTATGGGAGCTATGACCAATAATGGACCGATCGGAAAAAAATTCACAATAATATTTCTGTGCACATGAGTAATACTTGTACCAAATTGTATATGGATGTCTTATGTTAGTAATGAGTTATGCGCGTTTAAGTGATTTTCGGGAGGGGACCTTGTATGGGAGCTATGACCAATTATGGACCGATGGAAAAAAAAATGTCAAAGTAATACTTCTGTATGTGAGGGCAATACTTGTACCAAATTTTATATAGATAACTTGATTTAGAAATGAATTATGTGCGTTTAAGTTATTTTCGGGAGGGGACCTTGTATTGGAGCTATGTCCAATTATGGACCGATCCAGAAAATTTTTCTCTGAATGATTTCTATTGTCATAAGATTTTAATTTGTAAAATTTTGTAAAGATTTCGACATTGTGACGGAAGTTATTAATAAAAAACCCATTTTCCGGGAATATGTACTTTTGTATGGGAGGTATATGAAATTGTGGACCGATTCAGGCAATTTTCAGCGGGAATCAAGCTCTTGTATAGAAACGAATGTATGCTGATTTTCATGGAATTATCATTCACAGTTTTCGAGAAAATTACATCAGAATGTGTAAAAAATGCTTATTTTTTTCGAGGTTGTTTCAAATTTTGATTCATAACTTTTCCCGGTGTGAACCGATTTTGCTCATTTTCAATACCAAACTGCCTAGGACAATAATAAATATTTTGGGAGAATTTCGTTAATTTTTGTTGCTTCGTGTTAACGTGAGAATGTTTTATACAGACAGACAGACAGACGGACGGACGGACGGACGGACGGACAGACGGACATAGCTAAATCGACTCAGAATTTCATAAGGTCCAAGAATATATATACTTTGTTGGGTCTCAGATGAATATTTCTTGGTGTTACACACGGAATGACAAAGTTATATATACCCTCTATCACCACTGATGGTGGTGGAGGGTATAATAAATATTCCTTTACAAAATCCATAAGGGGTAATTTAAAAAAAAATCGAACAAAAAAGTAGGATTTTGAACATGACCCTCCCCGATTTCGATGAAATTCGGTACACACATTCTTCATGTAAATACGGAATTTAAAGTTCTCCAAAATTTTCAAATTCGTTACGGTCCAGATTTTATCGATGTTTAAAGTTCATATTTTTTTTTTTTGGATTTTTTTTCAACAAGCATTAAATTTTACATCGTATATTTTCTGAACTGTTAATCCGATTTTAATCGTTTTAGTTCCCAATTAAAGCCTTTGTCTTGTAGCTTGATAATATTCAAGATATTTAAAAATTTAATATTTTATTTGATGATGAACACAAAAAAGTTTAAGAATTTGAAACAAAAATTAAATTGTTTATGAACAAAAAACTAAAATTTTTGAAATTTGTATGGAAATGATGTGGATTATTTTACTAAAAGTTGATTTACTTGAGATCTCCTCATTGTTTCATTCTGAAATTTTTATATTTTATTGAAAACACTATAAGCAATCTTATGTGAAGGAATAAAGAAAATGTAAGGTACACTTTTTGAGATATCCTTGATTAAAGGACGTTGTTTGATGTCACCATCCTTACGTTAAAACTGAAATATTTTAAATAAAATATTTTCAAACTGAAAGACATAGGTTTTAATTAGGAACTAAAACGATAAATATTTTAGAAAATATACGATGTTAAATTTAATGCTTGTTGAAAAAAAATCTTAAAAAATTTGAACCTTGATAAAATCTAAAATGTAATGAATTTGGAGAACTTTAAACTTCGTATTGATACAAAGAATGTGCGAGTTTTATCAAAATCGCAAAGGGTAAGGTACAAAACCTGTTATGTATATGTATTTAAATAACTAAAAACACTAGATAACAACGATTTTGTTTAGGATATAAAACCTATATGGTTTTCTTTGTTTAGGACGTCTAAGACCAGAAAAAGTATGTATTTAAAAAATCTAGAACGTCAAATATTTCAATTACTCAATAAAAAAATGCTAAAAAGGGTTCAATTCGGAAGAACAAATTTTATATTTATAGTTTTAGTTATTTTTTATATAAACAATTTTATGGGTCTTATTCACAGCACTTTAGCAAAAATATTGAAAATTCAGTTGAAATAATCTTAAATCTCGGTGAATAGATGTCAGGTTTATTACTCATACTTCAAAGAGCTTTTTGGAAACAATATAAATGTTAATATGACAAATGAATTATGAGGGTTATATTCAAATACGCAAGTTTGTAATTTCTCCTCTATATAAATCCTCTTTCAGAAAATAAATTTATTCTCAATAAATTATTAAAACATTTTAGTATTATGATACATTCGAAAAAATGATTTGTTTTAAAACATCCTTCTTAGAGCTCGGTCCGTGATCCAAACCATTAAGATTGTATTCCGAAAATAAAACCGATACACGATATAAAATTTGAGCATAAATCTAATAAATGAGCAAATCTTGGTAAAACGTGTTGTGTTGGTGCGTATGTAATATTTGGCATTCCTGAACTTTTACCTGTTTTTACATGTTCATACATTTTTATTTTATTGTATATTTTAAATTTTAATGATTCTTTTTTTTCAAAAAAATGTTTTTGGAAGATACTAGCCGTTTTAGCATGTAGTCACTACATTGTTAACAAAACAACGCTCTTTTAGCTTATTTTTCAAATATTTGTTACGATTATTGCATAATAATATTTAAAATAATTCACTTCTTAGTTTAATTTATAGTGTAAATTATAAATTACAATAAACATATACAAAAAGTTTTCGTGAGAATTTCTTAAAATTTCACATCTCAAAACTAAATTTTTGCAGTTCTCTAGAGAAATTAAACTTTAAAGTTCTTTAATTATAAAAAATGCAAAATAGAAGAAAAAATGACAAAAATGCACTTTTAATGCTAAAAATTTCTAGCAACAGACGAAAAAGTGCTAAAAAGCATCTAGCACTTTTTTCTAAAAAATAAGTGCAGCCGACGAAAAACAAGTGCTAGAATTGCACTTTAAATACCGTTATGGCAACACTGCTCACGAGTGATAAAGAGGGAATTTAATTAACAAAATAGCTGAAAAAGGAGAAAGATATTTTTAACATACATACAACTTTTTGGAGAGCTGCAAAGGAAGGCATATAAAACGAAGGGAACAAAAGGGAGAACATGTAATGAGGGCGAAAAAGGAGAGTACCCTACACTTTGACTATGACACTTGTAATATCATATACTTTTATTCGTATGGTGTCATTCTGTATGACACTTTGTTAATTTAGTCATTTATGTGTTGCCGGTAGATTTCGAAACACAGAAATACAGATTTAGTTGATGTTTTTTCTTCTTGAAGATTTTGTTGGTTTTCGTTGTTTTCTTTTAGGTTTTTGTAGAATTTGTTTCTGTTTTTATTTATATTTTAATGTACATATGAATATTTGTATTGTTCGAACATCTTTTATTATTTAATCTTTAATAATTTTAATGAAAGCTACCTCGTGTAGCAATAACCAAAATTGAATTCATAAACAACTATTCTTTTAAAAATGCATTTTTTTTTAATTTATTATTAAAATAATTTATTTAATTTAAATTACAATTCATTAGATTAGAATTAAGATCCCACGAAGCCGTTTATAGGCTTGTCTGTGAGTCGAAAGTTAATTTAAGTAATATTTTTTTTTTAAGGATTAATAATCTAAATATTAACAATTAACAATTAGTTCACTTCTTCACTTATGTAAAAGTTCTTTAATTCTCTTTTTTTCTTATACGTACATATATCTAATATTTAATATATCTGTTGGCAAGTTGTTAAGGATTTTTGGCAATTGTACTTCTATACTCGCTTTTCCATAGTTATTTTTATACCCACCATCAAAAAAGATGGGGGGTATATTGTTTTTGTCATTCCGTTTGTAACACATTGAAATATTCGTCTAAGACCCATAAAAGTATATATATTCTGGGTCCTTATTAGATTCTAAGACGATCTAGCCATGTCCGTCCGTCTGTCCGTCTGTCTGTCTGTCTGTCTGTCTGTCTGTCTGTCTGTCTGTTGAAAACACGATAGAGTCCAAATGGAAGTAGCTAGCGAGCTGAAATTTTGCACAGATACTTTTAGTTGATGCAGTTTGTTTGGTATTGAAAATGGGCAATATCGGTCCACAATTTCGCCTAGCCCCCATATAAGGCCCCCTTCAGAAAATGACTTTATCGCTCATAACTTGCTAAGGGAAGAACCAATAGCGGTGAAATTTGGCACAAACATGTTTCATGGGAATCTAAATCTCTTTGTTATATTTTATAAGGATCGGTCCATAATTGACCCTACCCCCCATATAAAGTCCCCTTCAGAAAATGACTTTATCGCTCATAACTTGCTAAGGGAAGAACCAATAGCGGTGAAATTCGGCACAAACATGTTTTATGGGAACTTAAATCTGTCTGTAAAATTTTATAAGGATCGGTCCATAATTGACCCTACCCCCCATATAAAGTCCCCTTCAGAAAATGACTTTATCGCCCATAACTGGCTAAGATAAGCATCAATAGCGGTGAAATTCGGCACAAACATGTTTTATGGGAACTTAAATCTGTCTGTAAAATTTTATAAGGATCGGTCCATAATTGACCCTACCCCCCATATAAAGTCCCCTTCAGAAAATGACTTTATCGCCCATAACTGGCTAAGAAAAGCATCAATAGCGATGAAATTCGACACAAGCATGTTTTATGGGAACATAAATCTCTTTGTAAAATTTTATAAGGATAGGCCCATAATTGACCCTACCCCCCATAAAAAGTCCCCTTCAGAAAATGACTTTATCGGCCATAACTGGCTAAGAGAAACATCAATAGCGGTGGAATTCCGCACAGACATGTTTTATGGGAACGTAAATTTCTTCGAAAATTTTATAAGGATCGGTCCATACTTGACCCTACCCCCCATTTAAAGTCCCCTTCAGAAAATGACTTTATGGCCCATAACTGTCTAAGAGAAGCATCAATAGCGGTGAAATTCAGCACAAACATATTTTATGGGAACATAAATCTCTTTGTAAAATTTTATAAGGATAGGCCCATAATTGACCCTACCCCCATATAAAGTACCCTTCAGAAAATGACTTTATCGCCCATAACTGGCTAAGAGAAGCATCAATAGCTGTGAAATTCGGCACAAACATGTTTTATGGGAACATAAATCTCTTCGTAGAATTTTATAAGGATCGGTCCATAATTGACCCTACCTCCTATAAGGTCCCCTTCAGAAAAGGACTTTAATGCTCATATCTACCTTAAGAAGCATATGCATAACAATAAAATTCGACATAAAAAAGTTTTATAGGAACTAAAATCATTTTCTTAAATTTTATGAGGATGTGTCCATAATTGACCCTAACCCCCTAATAAGGTCTCCTTTATACAATGACTTTAACGCTCATTACTGACTCAAAAATGTGAGTACAGCGGTAAAATTATACATAAACAAATTTCGTGCGAGCCAAAACCTCTCTATCAAATTTTATAAGGATCGGTCCTTATTTAAATCGGTCTATAATTGATTCGCTCCAGAAAATCACTTAAACGCTCATGTGTGACTCAAAAGTTCTTCCAAATTACGGTAGTTTTATAGGAACTGAAATTTTTCAACTGAATTTGATGAAGATCGGTCGATAAATTAAAATTACTTTAAACCTCATGACTGAATTAAAAATACGAGTACAGCGCCATTAGATACACACAATTATTGTATAAACCGACAAGGAAAGGTCCATAATTGACTCTACCCTCCATATAACCACTCTTACAAAAAAACAGTTTTTGGTTATAAATATTGGGTCAAAGAAAATTAATATTTTTAATTCGGAATAGCACGGTCCATGCTTAAGCCCTTGGCCCTCTTCCAAATATGTCCCTGATGTTCATATTAATATCAACATATGATTCAAACTAGATCGATAATATCAAAATTTATTAATAAGGATGATTTGATGGTGGGTATATAAGATTCGGCATGGCCGAATATAACACTCTTACTTGTTAAATTCTGGTATTATAGCAATGATTTATTTTCTCTAGAAATCTACTTTCTTGATGAAAATTGTTGATCAACGTCATTTCATATATAGTCTTTATATTGAGTATTTTAACTGCTTTGCAATATAAATATTGTTACAGTAATTATTGCTGTAGAAGATTTGGTTAGTGTTATCTGTATTCATACTGTTGTTTGTGTTGGTATTGTTGTTTAGGCTGGTGTTGTTGTTTATACCAATATTATATGTGGTGGTGTTGAAGTTTATGTTGTTGTTTGAATTAGTGTTGTAGCTTGTATTGTTGTTTGCGATAGTGTTGTTATTTGTATTATTGCTTAAGTTGATGTTGTTATTTGTAATGTTGTTTTGGCTAGTGTTGTTGTTTGAGCTAGAGTTGTTGTTTGAGCTAGTGTTGTTGTTTTTGTTTGGGCTAATGTTGTTGTTTTGGCTAGTGTTGTTGTTTGAGCTTGTGTTGTTGTTTGGGCTAATGTTGTTTTGGCTAATGTTGTTTTGGCTAATGTTGTTTTGGCTAATGTTGTTTTGGCTAATGTTATTGTTTGTGCTGGTGTTGTTGTTTGGGCTAGTGTTGTTGTTTTTATACTTTTTGGATTTTTGAAAATTATCCCAAAGTATCTTTAATACTCTATTTTGGGAGTTTTGGATAATATTACAGTACGTTGAACTTCCCCATGCTGCAATACCATGCCTGATATATGACTCCGTCAATGAGAAGTAAGCTTGCCTCAGTACGCTGTATGTAGCAGGGTTGCTTATGTGATATAGCATAATCGAAGATTTTCGTATTTGTTTTACTACTTCATCGATGTGTGTGCGCCATTTAAAATTGTGTTCTATATACACACCCAGATATTTGTATGTATTTACCAATTCGATTACTGTTGAACAATTATCATTATTACTTGAATTATCGTTGTGTATACAGTTGATTTCATGGAATTTAAGGCATATCTTTGTGTATCTAAAATGCCGAGGTTTGATGTGCATAATCTTGGTTTTGGTGGCATTGATAATCAACCCATAGTCATGGCACCAATTTGTTGCTATATTTAACTCATTTTGCATTACGTTGGTTGCTATGTTTAAGTCTTTATTAGCAACAATGATGGCTGTGTCATCCGCGTATGCAAATGTGTTACTGTTCTTTAATATGGTAATTAAATCATTTGCATATAAAAGGTAAAGTATTGGTCCCAGTTTTGAACCTTGAGGGACACCATGAGTTATGTCTGCTCATACTATTTCCTAGAATTTCCTCTTATACCAATCCTTTCTAATGTTTCTATAAGCCTGTTATGATTTAAAGTGTCGAAAGCTTTACTGAACTCTGGAATCCATATTGGTTTTCATTAATTACATTGAATCTTTCTATAAAGTCGCACAGTCTTCTAACAACCACTTGTTCCATAACTTTTTCAATGACAGGCAAAATTGATATGGGTCTATAGTTATTGTATCTTTTTTCAATCCACTTTTATAAATTGGACGAACTATTGATACTTTGAAAATTTCTGGAACACAAGCATGATTTAGGATCATGCTTGTGAGTTATAATTGGAGTTAGGGAATGTGCATGAATTTTGATATCTCGTGGTCTGATGCCATCTATACCCGCACTTTTGTTTGTGTTGAGTGATTTTATTATATTAAATATTTAAAATTCATTGGTATTTTCGATATATATTGAATTACAAGTAGTTTTTTCAGTATACTTTATGGTTTTTTTATTACATGTATGAATTATCTTTTGCACATTATTTGTTAGGTTTATTGCGAAGTTATTCAGTACATCATGCAGATTCTCATGTTTAAAATTATTTATTAGAGTTTCATCTAAACTTGTTGCTTTTTTACCATTTATTTCGTTTATAAGTTGCCAACTTATTCTCATATTACTTCTATTTTCAATAAATAAAATCTGAGTGGAATATGGAATCAATTAATCTCTAAGCCGATTAATGAAACAAAATATAACTCAATTGCTTTATTTTGTTTGCTCAGTAGTATCACAAAACCCCAATAGAAAATTTGGTAGGAAACAAGTATTCGGCTGTGCCGAATCTTGTATACCCACCATCACAACATTGTCGAAAAGGAATGCTTTCTTATAAATAAACTTTGATATTTAAGAATCGATGCTTTTGTTATTATCAAAACAATTTTCTAATTTATTACATCTATGTATAATTTTACCATCATACATGTTATGTATATCGATAGGATCAATTATGGACTGATCCTCCTAAAATTTGGTAGAGAAATTTGTAACGAATTTTGTCGCTGTACTTGTATTTTTAACGTAGTAAAAAGCATTAAAATCATTTTCTGAGAGGGGCCTTATTTGGGGGGAGGTTTGGTCAATTATGGACCGATCCTCGTCAAATTTTCTAGAATGATTTTAGTTTAGGCTAGTAATGAGCGTTAAAGCCATTTGTTAAGGGGACCTTATATGGGGAGTAGGGTCAATTATGAACCGATCCTTATAAAATTTTACAAAGCGATTTAGGTTCCTATAAAATATGTTCATTTTGAATTTGCTTCTTTTGGACAGTTATGAGCGTTAAAGCCATTTTCTGAAGGGGATCTTATATGGGGGATAGGGTCAATTATGGACCGATCCTTATAAAATTTTACAAAGCGATTTAGGTTTCTATAATATAGGTTCATGTCTAATTTCATCGCTATAGATGCTTCTTTTAGACAGTTATAAGCGATAAAGTCATTTTCTGAAGGGGAGCTTATATGGGGGATAGGGTCAATTATGGACCGATCCTTACAAAATTCTACAAAGATATTAAGGTTCCTATAAAATATGTTTATGTCGAATTGCATTTTCTGAAGGGAACCTTATATGGGGGCTAGGCGAAATCGTGGACCGATATTGCCCATTTTCAATACCCAATAAATTGTATCAACTAAAAGTATCTATGCAAAATTTTTTGCAAAATTTTTTCTATTGTGTTTTCAACAGACAGACGGACGGACATGGCTAGATCGTCTTAGAATCTAATAAGAACCCAGAATATATATACTTTTATGGGTCTTAGACGAATATTTTAATGTGTTACAAACGGAATGCCAAAAACAATATACCACCATCTTTTTTGATGATGGGTATAAAAAGAAAAGAAGTGAATAAATAATTAAATATTAGAAGTTTGAAATAAAAATTAGTTTCTTATACATTTTCAAGATGGCTGCCAAAGCAAGAAGACCCAGGCCCTTGGCTTTGGGCGGTAACAGCATAGTGGCCATTTTCGAACCAACTGACAGGGCCATTTTGACGTGTTTTCACAGCATTTTACTTCAATATATGATAAAAAAGGGCAAACTATTGGCCATCTCAGTTGTTAATGTAAAAAGTCAATATTAAGACTTTGGGCATTAACAATTACATTTGTATGTAGACCGAGAGAAATAAGAACAACACGTAACCTCAACCTTGCCTCTATGGAATTCTTACAAACAGATGCACTCTTGCGGTCCAACCACGAGAGTAACACTACCGGTGTAACTCCCCCACGTCAGATAAGTGCATTGTTGGGAATTCCAAACTCCGCAACAACCGCACTTCATCTAATAGAGAGTATTCTTAAGCAAAGGTTCGTAGCGGTTCAAAAACCAGAATTATTGCTTCACAATATCTTATTTAATAAGATAAATTATTTGCCAACCGTCCAATCACCGTACGAGTTGTCTTACCTAACTCGAAGCGCGGCGAAGACTGACTGACTAGGCCTCCTTTTATATTAAATTTTCGCAGTCAAGTACATAGTTGCTTAGAATGGTATCTTAGTATACATTCTTGTATTTTAAAGGTATGCGATCTTAACTACGTAGGATTCTTACATCTAGATGGCATAGCTTAACCATATAAACGTTAAATTTAAAAAAATACTAGTTCGATGCGTTTTGTATTGTAAAAGTTTAATCTTACAAATATTTTGCTAACGATTGTGAGCGGTTTCTTTCTTTGATATTTGCAAGGCAAAGCAATTTAAACTTTTTAACAGCTGATAGAAGTCAACAATTAATGAAAGTTTATGTTTGATTTTTTCAATAATCTTTGGAAGAAGTTGCCCAGGAAATAACTTGGACTGAATGTAAGACGTTCGCCTATTTATAAGTGGTCTGTAGATACCTAACTTTCCATCTTTGTATACAGCCTCAACAACATTAATTTTTTTGTAACAGTTTCTAAAAAACACTTATTTGTTAAAAAAAAACGTACTTCTATACTTGGTGCCTCCTCCAAATAATCAAAGAACATTTATATTCCCTCTGTTGACCACTTTTTGTTTGGTTTTTCACTTTTTAATTTATTTGGAATAATTTTTGCCTCTATTGTTTTAGTTTCATTTATTTTGTTGTTTACAATTGACAGCTGTTTTAATGAGAGAATTGCAAACGCAATAACGCACCAAAAAAATATACCATTTAAGTATTACATGAATTGCAATATGATGTGTTTTGTTGTTGGATTGCAATAAAAAGCTATGAAATTTTGCATTTGCTCTTTTACAAGACCATTTGCACTAAACACTGAACTCCGCTACTATAATGCATTGGCGGCAGTGTTGCCATATATTTTTTGAAGAAAACTTTTTATTTTTATGAAAAAAAATTTTTTTTTCAACAAAAAAAACTTTTTTTGTACTAAAATTACAAAATACCCAAGAAAAATTTGTGAAAAAATTATCAAATTGAGGAATTTTAAATAGCTTAATGATAATTGGTACAGAACTTTTCCTTAACATCAGTAGCAAGGAATTACTGGATATTGTGGTCTTAGACACCATAAATTTACACTTGAAATGTCATGATGAATCTATGTAGATTCTGTGTACTACAAGAGGAAACCTCTGAACTTTTGTAACTACCCGTCATTGGGTAGTTGATGATATCTTCAAACACTCACCGATTAATCCATTTATCTTCATGCGCGAATTTGGCCTAGTATGGTGAACCAATGTGCTGCACAAAATCTCTACAATATGGTCGAAGTGCATTGTGTCCTTAACGTCTATTCTAAGGGATTAAGGTCATCAACATCGGTCAATTTTTTTCAGTTTTTAGGAATATCTCGAATATTAATGGTTTTGTTAATGGTAAACATTGTTTTTTTATTTTAAACTTATTTATTGATTAAATAAAATAAAAACTGAAAAACTGTATAAATTTTCAAAAAACTTTTTTTATTGGAATAGGTTAGGTTAGGTAGGTAGGTCGTCCTCGCGATGTCATCACTGGGGACACACTTGGGTCCAGAATTTTGATCCCTTTGTGATACCTGAAACGAGAGAAAACGGTCGGCGTATTAGTACACTTCAACCTAATCACTCTGGTTTCCACCGAACCAGTTTGTCGCACGAATATAGGAATCTATCTTTCGGATATCAACCTCCGATAGATCCGCTAAGTCATGCAGAAAATAGCTACCTAGCAGACCCATTCTGTGATCAGCTAGGGCAGGACAATGACAGAGGAAGTGAGTTATACTCTCTTCTTCCTCTTCATCCTGGCAGCTCCTGCAGAAGTCGTTACTGGGTAAGTTCAGTCTTCTTGCATGGAGTCCGAAAGGCCAGTGGCCAGTTACCACTGCCGTTAACTTCCGTAGATTAACTCTCGGAATGTAGAAAAGGACTTGGGATCTTTGTGGGTCGTAAGATGGCCACATGATCCTTGCCTGTCTACAGGTGGCTTCAGTCGACCATCTGCATTGCGCAAGCTCATATAGTTTTTCACGTATCGAGCGTTTGCAGATTGAAAGCGGTATACCGACAAAAGGGTCTGTATGCTCTCCTGCAAGCGAGGAGCCTAACTTGGCAAGAGAGTCCGCGATGGTATTACCAGGAATTTGCTGATGTCCTGGAATCCAATACAGTCCTATTGTGGAATGTTTCGCCATCTCGTTAAGGGATGCCCGGCATTCTAGGACTAAGTTTGACGTCGTGTAGACACCACTTAGAACCTTAAGGGCTGCCTGGCTGTCGGTATAAATTCGAATATTAACACCGTATATTCGATAAAACCTGAGCCAGTTTGCAGCCCGTTTAATGGCTGATAGTTCAGCCTGAAGGACGCTACATTGGTCAGGAAGCTTGAATGATACTTCCGTTCCCGAATGTGCTATGTAAAAGCCACCGCCTACACCATGGTTTGATTTTGAGCCATCAGTGAAAACCTTATACGATCCGTCATGGAGGATTGTTTCCATCACATTTGGGTCGTCTCGGATATTCACCGAAAAGCTTCTATCAAAAGACGGTTTGGCGATGCAATAGTCGATATTGCCAGGAATCTCTCCTAGACAATTGAGAATGGTGGAGTGACCTGACTGAATCATATGCCACATACCAATTGTATTGAGTCTAATAGCCGCGTTGAGGGCAACCTCTTGGGCCATTAGATCAATAGGTAGCCATCCCATCATGACAAAGAGAGCCTTTGATGGGTTGGTGCGGAGAGCCCCCGTTATCAACAGAGCTGATGTACGAAGGATTCCCTCAAAACGTTTGCGGTGTGAGTCCTTTTGTACAGACTTCCACCATACAAGTGCACCGTACACTAGTATGGGCTTGACTACCATGTCGAAGAGCCATTTGGTATTCTTGGGGTTTATGCCCCATGATTTGCCAATTGCTCTCTTACACGAGTATAAGGCCGCAGCCGCTTTTGATACTCTAGATTGAGTGTTCAAATGCCATGATAGTTTTGAATCTAGTATTACTCCCAGATATTTAGCACTGTCCGATAATTTCAATTCTATCCCATTCAGTCGTGGGAGAGTGAAGGTGGGTATCTTGTACTTCTTAGTGAAGAGAACAAGTTCCGTTTTCGATGGATTAACACCAAGGCCACTGACGTTGCTCCACGTACTGAGTGTCTTGAGTGCAATCTCCATCCTTTGCGATAAAGTATCCAGATATTTGCCAGATACTACTACAGACACATCGTCTGCATATGCTATTACCTTAAATCCCATAGATCTAAGATCCATAAGAAGTGGGTTCAACGCTAGGTTCCACAGAAGTGGAGATAGAACTCCACCTTGTGGGGTACCGCGATTTGCCACTTTTGTGACATTTGCTGCTCCCATTTCGGAGATAATGATTCGTTGAGTCAGTAATCTCTTGATGAAAGCTGTTATTGGTTGGTTTATACCCAGACCAGTTAGGGCCGTTGTTATCGACCCAGGGTGAACATTGTTGAAAGCCCCCTCGATGTCCAAGAAGGCAACCAGTGTATATTCCCCTTGCGCTATTGTCTTTTCAATGTGACAAACTAGCGAATGTAATGCAGTCTCAACAGATTTTCCCTTCATGTAGGCATGTTGAGATGCTGATAGATGGTCAGGTTTGATATGTATTCTGAGATGCAGATCAATTATCCTTTCCAAAGTTTTGAGAAGAAAGGAGGATAGACTAATTGGTCTAAAATCCTTTGGCTTCGTGTGAGAGGTCTTTCCTCCTTTCGGAATGAAGACCACTGTGCACTTGGTCCAGGGTTCGGGTATATAAGACCATTTTAAACAGGCATCATATATCCGCGTTAGCCAAGGCATAAGATGGACAGCATTGTATTGCAAATCCGCAGGTATTATACCGTCAGGACCCGGTGATTTGTAGGGGTCGAAGCTGTTTATCGCCCAGTTGATTTTATCTTCATTTATGGATATTCCTGTATCAGCTGGGAGATCTGTAAACTGCATGTCAGTCCCGTTTTCCGGAGATTGACAGCCTGGAAAGTGAGTGGCCATTAAAACTTCTAAGGTTTCTTGGCTGCTGGTCGTCCAACTGCCACAAGGTTTCTGAATGAAACTTGGGACAGGAGGAGTAGATGATAAGATTTTGCGCAGACGACTGGTCTCAGAAGAACCTTCCACGCCGCTACAGAAGGTTTTCCAAGATTTGCGCTTTGCATTTCTTACCAGGTTCTTGAAACGATTTACCGAGGTCTTGTAAGAAATCCAGTTTCCTGTTTTCTTTGCCTCGTTAAACAGTCTGCGCGTCTCTTTTCGAGATTTCGCAATGTCCGCAGACCACCATGGAGGCCTGCATCTGCCTTTGTGCATATTCTGTTTACAAGACAGTGAAGTCGCGTGTTTGAAAGCTTGATTTATGGTTTCAACCGCGTTTTCTATGTCCGATCGGTTTTCGATGATCGGTACATCCTGGAGTGAACGTGAGATTAGCCCCATTTGCATTTCCCAATCTGTTCGTCTCCTGTTTATAAAGGGCTTTGGGGCCACTTTGTCAACTACGATTTCAAAATCGATGTACTGATGGTCAGAGAAAGAGCAGTCACTTGAGACTCTCCATCCCCGTATCCTATCATGATGCATAGAACTAACCAGCGTAATGTCAAGAACTTCCCTTCTGTTTGAAATAATAAAGGTCGGTTCGGATCCTGTATTTAAAATATCAAGATTATTGCTTAGAATGAAGTTAAAGATTGACTCGCCTCTAGCGTTTATGTCCGAGCTTCCCCAGACAGTGTGATGGGCATTGGCATCAGCCCCCATGATGATCGGTGAATCCAGGGTTCCTGGACTAGGGCGAGCTCCTCCCCACTTACACCCATTCGGAGGAGCAGTGCAGCCGAGGCTGCTTTAGAGTGGTGGAGATTAATTTGGGTTACTCTCACCATCTCCTTTTTTGTCTTTACGCAACACTGTGACGTTGGCGTCCTCCTTGTCAGAGGCAAGGAGATCGTCCTCGTCAACTGACTCTTCCCCCTCCTTAACCAACTTAGAAGTTGATTGACTCAGCGAAAGGTCAGTCTCGTCGCAAGACATATCCGCAGCGGATTGGTCAGGATCGGGATCATCCTGTTCCAATAGTCCCTTGTCATCGCCTCGGTAGACACGAAGGAAGATCGACTCGAAGCCGTAGTAGACCTTCCCTTGTTTCTCGCGAAGCGGCGCCAAAGACTCCTGGTTCAGGATCACAACAATCCTTCTGGAGCTTCCTACAGGTTGAGAAACCCTGACGACCTTCCAATCTTGAGTTGGAAGATCCGGATTGCCAACCTGTAGAAGCTCCAGTATCGCTGCCTTTTTATGTGGTTCCGCAGGAATTATGGCGGTGGATCTAGGCCTTTGTGGGATCTCGTCCACAGAGACCACTTCCAGCTTAGCACCTTCCCACGGATCCTTTATCAGCGACACAGCCTGCTTCAGGAGCAAAGCTGAGCGCTCGTTGGAACAGGCCATTAGCTTCACTCTGTTGTGAAACCAACCACAGTCCTCACACTGTGGGGGGGGACCAGGGTTCTGTTTAAGAACTTCCCAGAACACCCCCATCAGCTTTTTTTCGCACTATGTCCCATCTGGATGGAGACATAGCGCCATCTATGTCACCCCTGTCGATGACAGCACGCGTGAATTGGTTCTCAACCACTTCACCGGAGGTCCTGTCATGCGGCTTGGGGGGCAACGGTTTCGGACGTTTTGTCCCGGGCTGCTGGCCCTGAAGATTAGTCTCCTCCTCAGAACGTTGCCGTTTAGGCGCGTCCTTAGACGTGAGGGGGGGACTCTTCTCCAGAACGGCCAATTTTCCCTTAGCCCATTCTAGAGAGGACTTGTCCTCTTTACTTAGCGACTCAACTGGCTTGCCAGCTAAGCGCGCTAGAATTTTGGCGGCGGAGCGCCGTTGTAGGAAGGCCCTTCTTGCTGGTGTTACGTGCCTGGGGGTCTTACTATTCGCCGTGCTGGCATTGGGAGATGCCGTTTGAGAACCCGAAATCTTGTTCGCAGTTCCCTCGTGCATAATCGGCACTGGGGTTGCTACCTTGGTTTTGGTGGCCTTAGTAGTCCCCGAAACAGGGGGTTTTATCGGCATTTTGCCAATACGGACCTGAGCTGCCTTTGAGGTACTTGGGGTGACGTCCAGAGGTGCCTCGCTGCTTATTTTGCTGCATCCAGCTTTGGAGCCAGATGCTGTTATTGTTTTGCGACTGCAGGATCCAGGCTTCCCTAAATCCGCAGACGCTTTTGCTTTGGGTTTGGCGCCGGTAGCATTCAGACTAGCCCGACCCGGTGTTTCCGCCGGATTAACCTGGGTGGCAGTAGCACTCGACTCTCCACAGCCTGTCGCCTTCGCCGTGGGGGTAGGGTCTCCGGAGATTATTAGGCCCCTTACCGGATACGCGGGGCACGGTTTCTTGTCGGACATTGGACATTAGAACGGTGTGCATTTTATACTTGCTGCCAAGTATATGATTCTGCATATGATGTGCTTGCAGACCACCAAGCCGCCCAATGTGGGAACAGACGCTGGTGGATTTAGACGGACCGTCGTGGAGTTTTGGGATCTAAAGATCCCGAACGGACTGTACTGTCAAAAGATACACATCCGAAGGATGAGTAGAGATCTTTTGACATTTGACATTTTATTGGAATAAAACTTGAAAACTTTTTTAAATCTCAAAAAACTTGCAAAAAAAGGGAAAACTTGACATATGGTAACACTGATTGGCGGCCAAACATGCCCCTGCGGGCATTGTGTTATTCTCACTCATACACATACAATACGAATGTTCTCAGCAACAAAACAAACTATACACAAAACAAAAACAATTTAATTTAGTTGCTCTCTTTATGAAATGATACACAGAGAATATTTTCAAAAGACGTTACAAATAAATGTTTGTATAAATACTTGATAGATAGATTTATTATGTAAATAATTATTTACAATTATATTTGTATTGTCATTTATTCAAGCAATTAATCGCCAAAATTTTAACGGTTAATCATTTGAACACTTATAGACGGACATACATACATATGTACATAAATACATCAACATATGCATTAATACATTCTTACATCAATATATGCATCAATACATCGTTTCGTCAATACATACATACATCGATGTATACATTCCCTCTGTTGTTCATTTATAATACAAATAATATGAATAAAACAAATAAGTACAAATATATAATTTTTTTCAGTGCAAAGCACACATATTTTCATTAATGTTCTCTTTCATATTTTACACTACAACATATGCATTTTAAAAATTCTCTTTCTGGCCACCAATGCTATAAAGTAATTTAAATTCCTTTTACACCTAGGTGGCGTTGCATAAATAACTAAATAGTCGTTAAATTATAAAACAAAGAAATGTATTTTTAATTCAATTGTTAGTTAACTATAAATAAAATAATAATAAAACAAGTTAGAGTGCTATATTCGGCTGAGCCGAATCTTCAATACCCTCCACCAGCTGCTTT